>NW_026781083.1:0-14745 GCF_030144855.1 Hypanus sabinus
GGAGGGCAGAGAAAGTCCACCGGCTAAGGCAGAGAATAAGCCTTCGTGGAAAAGTGGAAAGCTAGTGGAAATGTGAGGAGGAGGAGGAAAAGCAGGCTGGCAGCAAGGTTCCTAGCTTTACCTGTTATAATTGTGGGAAAGCTGGTCATATAGCATCTAAGTGCTTTGCTCCGAAGAAGGAGACAGGAAAAGGGAAAACAGCAATCCCTACAAGTTGCATTGAGTCGGTCAGCAGATCGATGAGGAAGGCAAAGGTAGATAGAGCACAAAAGAGGCGTAAGAAGTTTATCTCGGAAGGGACGGCGTCTGTGAAAGAAGAAGAAACTCCAGTTCCAGTGTGGATCTGGAGAGATGCTGGGGATGTGTATTCAGCAGTGAAACTGACCAGCAAGCCTGTGAGTGCTGAGGACCCGCCCATAGAGTCCAAGATTTATCCCGCATGCGCAGTCACTCGCAGCATGTCCAGCAAGGTGGCTGAGAAAGGAGCCAGTTTAAATGAGTCCAGTGTTGATTTGGCGACCCTGTACCAAGAGGGTGGTAAAATGGAGGATAGTGGGGTGAAAGAGTAAAGGAGAGTAGGTAGATTTACCCTTAGCCAAGAGGGAATTTATAAAGAAACAGATATGGCAGTTAGAAGGTCCAGGGTTGGACACGGATGATCTGTCTGGCTTGACAGAGCTGTTTGCAGTTGAAGAATTTAAATGTGTTCCCGATACTGACGTAAGGGCTGTCCTAGATGAAAAGGATGCCACTGCCTTGAGGGAGTCTGCTGGGTTAGCTGACAAGATTGTTTTAACCCGCAGGGTTGAGTTTACTCCAAAGGGGAGTTGCCCAGAGAGTAACTGGGAGGATCAGGGGAACTTAGAATTTGAAAAGGGGACTGGTATTGAAAGCCTGGAAGAGGTAGATGTCCTGCTTGAGTGTGTTCAGGATGTGAAGGATGTGGATGCACAGGGTACTGAACCCAGTATTGATACTCAGGAAAAGTCTGAGGTATCTGATTTAGTTGAAAAGGAATGCAGTTCTTTTGGGTCAGATGGACTTGGTTCAGTGAAGAAAGGGTTAACCTTGGTACCAGTGGAAAGTGAGAATTTTCAGTTGTTTGTGTTAGAAGGTGTGTTAAAAGTTAATGATGAGATGAAAGCTGGTGATGTGAATATTATTGAAGGAGAAGGGAAAGGTGTTCCTAAATTGAATAAAGAAAACTTAAAGTCTGAATTGGTTTTAGAAGGATTAATTAAAGGGAAGGGACCGTTAACTGAACAATGGCTTGTTAACAAGGTGCCTGTGAATCGATTACAGTTTGTTTGGAAATTTAAAGATAATCTGGTGATGTTGTTCAAGTCTGTGATTTGGAGAGGCAGAACTTGAAATGTTGTTTTGACCAAGAGGGATCATCTGCCGCTGTTAAACTGAAAACAAATAGAATGAAAGATCCTGAAGATAAAATTAATGACTTGCTTAAAATTAACGAATTGTGTGGAAGTTCAGCAAATGAGCTTAGTTTGGAAAACATTGGTGATAAGACAACTCCTATGAAAGAAGTCTGTGAAGGCCTATTCCACACTGGTGAGCAAGCTAACCACGTGAGGGTTACGTGGAAAAGGGGCAAAGGTTGACCAAATGCCACTTTGAGTAACAGGATCTGCTTTTGAGGGAATTTGACAAAGCATATGAAAGATAAAAAAACACCATGGAAGATTGATTGTTTGAATGTTAAGTTTAAAAGTAAAATAGAGATTAGTATTTACACAAACTTTTGTAATGTACCACAGTATAATCACACGTGTATTGGTTCACACTTTGTAATAGATACCTAAGCTACCAGCACAACCCTTTAGTATTTTTTTGCTAACATGAAAAAATAAAAATAGACAGTTACTAAATTGGAGTCTGTTGTTACAGGAATCTGATATTAAAATACAACATGTAAAGGGGAGTGATAATGTTATTGCTGATTGTTTATCTAGATGTTAATTTGAACGTGTATCTATTATTCTTGTAGTTAAGACAACAAGAAAATATTCTTGTATTTTGTTAAACTCTGTAATTCAGTCATGTGCTTTATTAGTTAATTTTCCCCCTGGTGAAAATTCCCAGAAGGATGGGGGTGTTATGAGTGATGAACAGACCTGATGGACAATGGGGTACAGAGTTAACAATCTCCCCCCCCCCCGAGAAACACGAACTATTACTGTTACTATGCTGACCATGAGAAAGAGAGACGGAAAAACAAGCAAGAACATCGGCGACAGATAAGAGAGAGGGGGAAATTGCTGATTAACCGTATTGTGACTCCTTTTTTGAATTATTTACTGTTTCGCTGCAAGGACAATAGTTTGCTCATAAACATTCCTCAGTAGACTGAAGGAGTGACCTTATTTGATGGACACAGTCATTCAGGAGTGATGGATAGCTGAGTCCCCGTGAGTAGGGATAAAAAGACAGGTCTGGAGAGACACCCTCCAGACACGCCAGTGGACACTGATTGAGTGTTGGAACCCACAAGAAAGGTGGGGGCTTCGAAGACTGAACCAGGAGGTTGGTCATTAAGGCTATCAGTGTAAAGCAGGGCCGGTGGGGACTTGTGTGTGTGTGTGTCCACTCATGCCAGAGTGACGAGTCCACCACAGAAGAACAGTCTAGCAGAAGGACGGAGAGGTCATAACTGAATGACCACACCGATATGACGGACTAAGAAAGCAAAGGAAGGTTTGCCTGACTGTAGCTGTTACATCTCGCTCGCTCTCTCTCTCACTCACTCACTCACTCTCACTCACTCACTCACACACACACACACACACACACACACACACACACACACACACACACACACACACACACACACACACACACACACACACACACACACACACACACACACACACACACACACACACACACACACACACACACAACCATAACTACATCAGCACTTAGTAGGCACCCAGTTATGGGGTACGTAACACTGGACCCTGGCACCAGGGAGGCTAACTACCATCTGGGTCTCCTGACTGTGTCCACAGAATTGCCTACCTGACCCCCTAACTATCGAATCCCCTATTACTACTGCTTTCCTCTTCCTTTCACTACCCTTCTGAGCTACAGGGCCAGAGTCTGTGCCAGAGGCATGGCCACTGTTGCTTCCCCGTAGGTAGGCTGTACCCCCCAACAGCACTCAGGAGTATTTATTGTCAAGGGGTACAGCCACTGGGGTACTCTCTGGTACCTGACTCTTCCCCTTCCTTCTCCTAACCGTCACCCACTTGTCTGCCTCCTGTGGCCCCGGTGTGACCACCTGCCTGTAACTCCTCACTCTCCCTGACCAGACGAAGGTCGTCGAGCTGCCGCTCCAGTTCCCTAATATGGTCCCTTGGGAGCTGCAGCTCGACGCACCTGGTGCAGATGTGGACGTCCGGGAGGCAAGGAGACTCCAGGACCTCCCACATCCGACACCACGAACAACAAGCTGCCCTCACATTCATAATTCCCCCTTTCCTCAAATAACAGGAAAAATTGAAACCTAAACCTACCTTGCCTCACCTGTTCCCACCTAAGCCCGTTGAGCCAAAGCCTTTAAGCCTTCACTTTGTTCTCGGCTCACTCCGCTGCCCACAAATGACACAGCCCCCTGTATAAGGCTGTGTTTCTTTTAAATCTTATGAGCTTCACTGCCCAACGTCACACGCAGGGCAGTGTTGCAGAGGTATTCATATTCCACCTTGTCCCAAACATGTTAATCAAAATTAAATAGTACACTAAATTCCAAAATTAGATTATATAATGCTGCATCATATTTATTCTTTTCCAGAGACAGCATAACAGAAACAGTAAACTACAATGGCCTCTGTAAACCTCAAGTCCCATTGCTTTACAGGGCACTGATACAAGTTAACGTGGGGAGTTAGAGTGGTTAAAAAAACATCAGGCAGTGTTCCTATTAACAATTCCCATCAGTACCATTTAACATTTCCACATTACCCATTCACTATATTGCAGTTAGGGAGAGAACAGACAAGATGAACCAGGCTGGAATGAGATGTACAGATAAGTGTATTTCTGAATTACTAACAGTACACATTACCTTTATCTAGTAAAACAGTGGATGAACCATGGTGGTAATTACAAACCAGATCAGGTTGATATGAGAAAAAGCAAATGAGTTGTTCATCCTTCGGAGTCAAAGACGACCAGGACTTCTGTCAGGTGGAGGGTTTGTGACTGTGGGTCCGGCGGTAACTGGTGAGGCCAATCCAGGCCCTGAAAGCTCGTCTACATGTGGGACACATGAGGGTAGGTGCTGCAGTGGAAGTGGAGGTAGCTTGAGCCTTGCATGTGACGCGTTTCCTCTGAGCCTCTGTGGTGTGTCTGATTTCTGCTGCATACACTCCTTTAGTGGTCCTGCTCCACCAGGTTGGGCGTTCCAGAGCAAGCGATTCCCAGCTACTGGGATTGATGCTGAGGTCTTTGAGGGACACTTTGAGACAGTCTTTGAAACGTTTCTTCTGCCCTCCAACTGAGCGCCTGCCCTGGCTCAGCTCTCCATACAGCAGATGTTTTGGTAGTCGACTGTCAGACATCCTGACGACATGGCCAGCCCATCTGGCTTGGGCTTTCTGTAGGAGGGTGTAGACGCTGTGGGTGCTAGCCCGCTCCAGGACCTCCATGTCTGGGACTTTGTCCTGCCATCGTACGTGGAGAAGTCTGCGGAGGAAGCTCAAGTGGAAGTGGTTGAGCTGTTTAGCGTGTCTGCTGTAGACAGTCCAGGTCTCGCTGGCATAGAGGAGGGTGGTGAGAACCACTGCTCGGTAGACCTTCAGCTTGGTGGTAAGGCTGAGTCCTCTCCGCTCCCATACATTCTCACGTAGTCTCCCAAAGGCGGCACTGGCTTTGGCAATTCTGTTGCTGATCTCTGCAGTTATGTTCACCGCTCGTGATAGAGTACTGCCCAGATAAGTAAAGCTGTCGACTGCCAGTAGCTTCTGCCCCTTTACTCTGATGTGACATTACCTTTAGCTAGTAAAACAGTGCATGAGCCATGGTGCTAATTATAAACAAGATCAGATTGATGTGTGGAAATGAGTACACAGGTGAAGGTTGAAGGATTTCTTCCCTTCTTTTCACTCCAATGATACTCAAACATTCTTCAAGTTAGTTTGAAACACCCACAAGTATGCCGTAGATCTCACGTCGATGGCTGTGCTGTGCCTCCTAAATGGTAGAGTGGAATCACAAACACTGATATGTCATCAAGTGAGGCAAAGCTGCCATCTTCTAGAATCCAGTCATTGTTGTGTGGAACACCTCTTGCCTTAAGTACAAGATACTGGGCCAGCATTGTGTACCTAGAAAAATTAAATAATGTCAGTTCTTTCTCCTATCACCCCTTTCATTTCTTTTTCATTCTGATATAGCTATACTTAATTTGTGTTAGACCATGCCTGGATTAGTTATTACACAGCAGAATTCACTGGTGATAAGGAATAATCCATGGCTCCCTCTCACCCCTTCTTTCTGGCCTAGCGCTTCAACAGAGACTAGGAACTAAACAAGTAATGAACATAGTGTCATGTTTTGAAAATCTGATTGGATGCTGTCAGAAAACATTTACCCAGGTTAAGCAATCAACTACAGAAGCAGAAATAGACATTTACCTGCTAGGGTCCTGTTTCCGTTCATCTAAAAATTTCTCTGTGATGTCTGCTACATCTTTATTAGACATGACATCCCATAATCCATCAGTAGCCATTATCAGAGCATCCTTCTGTCCAAATTCATGTTGTCCTAGATCAAAAACTGTCACCTTTATTAAAAAAAAGTTACAAATATAAAGTTTTCAAATTGTAATGTAAGCAATAATACATTTTGTAATTTCAAACATTGTTTTGTTCTAACAGTTTCTAAAATTTTAATTATTTGTAGACATTAAATTGATCGTGTGGACAGTCAGAGGCTTTTTCCCAGGGCTGAAATGGCTGCCACAAGAGGGCTCAGGTTTAAGATGCTGGGGAGTAGGTAAAGAGGAGATGTCAGGGGTAAGTTTTTTACTCTGAGAGTGGTGAGTGCGTGGAATGGGCTGCCGGCAACAGTGGTGGAGGCGGATACAATAGGGTCTTTGGGACTTTTGGATGGGTACATGGAGCTTAGAAAAATAGAGGGCTATGGGTAAGAATAGTAACTTCTAGGGTGGGGACATGTTCAGCACAACTTTGTGGGCCTAAGGTCCTGTATAGTGCTGTAGGTTTTCTATGTTTTTATATAAATAGTAGAAAGTTTGTGAGGTTGGCCTCTACTTTCTTACAATTCACATTGACTTGGTTTGTCATCTAAAACTTTAACTTCTACAGATGTACAGTAGAGAGTATCCTAACTACATCAGCAATGGCTGTATTATGGAAACACCAATGCCCAGGAACAGAAAATAGTGGCTGCAGCCCAGTCCATCACAGGCAAAGCTCTCTCCACCACTGAGCAGAGTTACAAGGAGCACTGACCAAGAAAGCAAGATTTCATCATGGACTCCCACCATCCCCTCTTCTCACTGCTACCATCCAGAAGGAGGTACAAGAGCCTTAGGTCCCACAGCACCAGGTTCCGCACAGTTATTACCCTACAACCATCATGGATAACTTAATTCCCTCAGCAGAAAATGAGTCTGCAACCATGGACTTGCTTTCAAGGACTCTACAATGCAGGTTCTCAGTATTATTTGCACAATTTGCCTTCTTTTGCACATTGGTTGGGTGTGGTGTCTTTGTGTGCAGTTCACATAGATATTTAATTATTTTCCAATAAGTGCCTGTAAGAAAATGAATCTCGTAGTACACGGTGACAAATATAGTTTGTTAGAGGAAGTAGAGATATATCCCAATGGAGGACAATACACACATTGCTAGTTATTGCTGAATTAGTTGGAAGTTTTAGATAAGAGAATATAATCCCCAAGAATAAAATGCTCATATTAACAGTTATGTTGACATGTTTAACATAAAATCTTTAAGTTATAATCAGCTTCAATATTATGTTTGATCAATTACATACATAAAATGTCACATGTTAGTCGCCGGTGCCAGCAATAAAACAAAAATCACTCTTCAAGCCTGATGCATTCAGTTCACTTATAGCCATGTCTACTTAATCTGTGGCAACTGAAGCTCAGAGGCTTGATTTCTTATCATAAAGCACCAGATGTGGAGCATGATATCCAGGCCTGTGTACATTTGAAATTACATCCAATACATATCTGCTAAAAATTTCCTCTCCTGCAAGCTTAACTGTTTAAGAGCTGATTAGTTGCAACCCAAATGTTGCAATTGGCACAGGGCATGGTAATGTGAAAATTTAAGTGACATAAATTAACGATTCAGATCCAAAGCTGGCCGGAAGCAAGAAGAGATAATTGGATTACAGTATTTTGCTCTGGTAAAAGACATTTACCAATGGAATTCCATTGGGGGCAGTATTAGGTATTTATACCTAAGGTATAAATACAGTACCTTTATTACATACACTCCTACATACATTAAGCTTCCATAATATTGTGGTGAGCATTTGATCTTTGATTGCAGATGAGAAAAGTTAGTTTATCTCAACTACCATTTAAAAAAAATTGTGACAAGCACAATAGCTCGGTGAGAACTAACTCACTTTTTAGATGGGGGAAGTGTTACGAATGTGCCACAACTCTGAGGGGCCGAAGGGTACAAAGTCCTTTTTGAGAATCGCAAGATCGCTATTAATTCAGGTCTGGGACCCAGGAAATGAGAGAGAGACACGCAGAATACACAGGGTTTGGAATGTGTCCTGGCCTCAGCGAGACAAAGCTGCGGATAACGGCCATTGTCTCTTGGAGACGGAATTGTGTATTGAGTACTGTACTATTCATTGAAACCCCTCAGGGGACAACCAGAGTGGGCTGGTTGAGGGATTGCATCATCCCAACCTGATTGACATCTGAGACCCCATGAGTAAGGATAAAAGGGGGTCTGGGGAACAACCCCTTCAGACGCACCAGGAGAAACACTAGAAATCCTGTGACAGTGTTTAATAGTGACAGCCGGTGGGGGATCGTGTGCGTCCTTCCCTTGCCTGGGATTGGCGGCCTCACCATGGAAGAACGGCTTTAGCTAAAGGAGAGGCCATGAGTGAACGGCCACACCAACGGGACTCCCGACGGATCGAAATCATAAAAAGGAAAGCCGGCAAGTTTCTAAAAAGCTCTCTCTCTCCAACCAAAAGGCTGCAGCCTGAATGAATTGAGTGACTTTTATATTTCCATCGGACAATACATTAACCCCTAGACAATGATAGAGCTGTTCCTTATTGATTATTATTATACCTGCACTTTTAGGTTTTGTATTGACGGCGTATATTATCTGTATGGTTGCATTGATACTATTTTTGTGTATTTTTACTAATAAATACTGTTAAAAATAGCACCATCAGACTTCAACGGACCTCTCTATCTTTGCTGGTAAGTGACCCAGTTAGGGGGTTCGTAACAAAGTGGGGGCCTCGTCTCGGGATCTGATACCAAATTGGAGGGCCAGTGAATCGGGCGTTTAAGTCCAAACTTGGATCCGGTTGCGCGGGTAGCCAGACAGGAAACCAGCAAAGTTGGATATGGATGAATTTTTAGAAAACCCGACTCTGGAGGCGCTAGAGGCAGCCACAAAGTCGGACTTGATAAATATTGTGAAAGGTCTAAACCTCGCAGAGGTGAGGCTGTCGATGAAAAAGCAGGAGTTGCGGAGGGCCATAATTCAGTATTATATTGTGAAGAATGTGTTTTCGGCTGAGGTATTGGAAAATATCCCTGAAAAGGTACCAGCTAGTGGGACAGCTCAGTTTGAGTTGGAGAAATTAAGGTTAGAACATGAAATTAAGTTAAAGCAGCTGGAAGCAACTGAGAAGGAAAAAAAAAGGGCTGAGAAGCAACGGGAGCATGAGCTCCAGCTAAAGGAGTTAGAGGTGAAGAGGAAGCAGGAAAGAGCTGAGAAACAAAGAGAGCATGAAATTCAGTTAAAACAGCTGGAAGCAGCTGAAAAGGAGAAGGAAAGGACCGAGAGAGAAAAGGAAAGGGCCGAAAAGGAGAAGGAAAGGGCCGAGAAAGAGAGGGAGTATGAGGAAAAAGAGAAACAGAGGCAACATGACTTGGACATGGAGAAGCTAAGGCAAGAGTGAAGAGCTCAAGGGACAGACCGAGAGGAGCGGTTTAATGTTAGTCGGGAGTTTAGGTTAGTACCTCCGTTCGAGGAGACGGATGTTGATAGTTATTTCTTGCATTTTGAAAAGGTGGCAGAAGTGGCCCAAAGATCAGTGGGTGGCGTTGTTACAAAGTGTGTTAAAAGGAAAGGCACAACGGGCATATGCAGCGTTGTCCATGGAGGAGGAGGAGTCTGAGAATTATGAGAGAGTAAAGGAGGCCATTCTTCGGACCTACGAATTGGTACCTGAAGCCTATAGACAAAAGTTCAGAAATTTAAAGAAAGTGTAGAATCAGACGTATGCAGAGTTTGCCTATGAGAAGGGTGTGCTCTTGGATCGTTGGTGTGCAGCAGAAATAGTGGAAGAAGATTTTTGGCATCTCAGGGAGTTAATTCTGATTGAGGAATTTAAAGGTTGTGTTTCGGATGATATCCCGATGTATTTGAATGAGAAGTCGAATAAGTCTGTCTCCAAATTTGCTAAGTTCGCAAATGAATATGCCCTAACCCACAAGACAAAGTTTTCCTTGAATAAAAGTTACCAGAGAGACCATGGTAACGGTAGAGAAAGCCTGCCGGCTGAGGCAGAGGTCCCACCGGGAGCTAGTGGTAAGATTGAAGAGGAGAGGCAAGATGGCAGGAGAGATCCTGGCTTGACCTGTTTTAATTGTGGAAAGGTGGGTCATATTGCATCTAAGTGCCCCGCTCCGAGGAAGGAGACAGGAAAATGGAAAGCAGCAGTCCCTATAGGATGTGCTGTGGTGATCAATAAATCAATGAGAGAGCCCCAGGTAGACAGAGTACGAGAAGGGTCTGAGAAATGTATTTCAGAAGGAACTGTGTCTGTGAGAGAGGGAGACTCACCAGTTCCAGTGCGGATCTGGAGAGACACGGGAGCTGAGCTGTCATTGATTAGCAGTAAGGTACTGGATTTTGGTCGCAAGACTGGAGAGGTGGCTTTGAGAGGCATAGGATAAGGGACAGAAGCTGTGCCTTTGCATAGGATCATTATAAATTGTGAGCTGGTATCTGGACCAGTTGAAATAGGGGTGTGATCAGAATTTCCGAGAGCTGACGTGGACGTCCTTCTTGGTAACGATTTAGCCGGTGGTAAGGTTTGGTCAGCAATGAAGCTGATGAGCCAGCCTGTGAGTGTTGAGGACCCACCCCTAGATTCCAAGATCTATCCCACATGCGTGACCACTCGCAGCATGTCGAGAAAGGCAGCTGAGAATGAGACCAGTTTAAATCAGGCCAGTATAGATTTGGCCGAGTCGTTTTTACTGACCCTGTACCAAGAGGGTTTAGAGGGTGGTAAAACAGAGAATAGGAAAGTGAAAGAGAGTAAGGGAGAGGAGGTAGTCCTGCCCTTAGCCAGGAGGAGGTTTTTAGAGGCACGGAGAAAAAATGAGAAACAGATAAGGCTGTTAGAAGGTCCAGGGTTGGACATGGATGATCGGTCTGGTTTGGCAGAACTGTTTGAAGAAGTTGAAAATTTTAAAGGTGTTCCCGATAATGAAATGAGGGCAGTCCTAGATGAAAAGGATGCCATTACCTTGAAGAAGTCTGCTGGGTTGGCAGATGAGGTTGTTTCAGGCCGCGGGGTTGAGTTTACTCTGGAAGGGAGTTGCCCAGAGAGTAACTGAGAGGATCAGGGGAACTTAGAATTTGAAAAGGGTACGGGTATTGAAAGCCTGGAAGAGGTAGATGTCCTGTTTGAGTGTGTTCAAGATGTGGATGCACGTGGTACTGAACCTAGTAATGGAGCTCAGAAAAAGTCTGAGGTATTTGATTTAGTTGAAAAGGAATGCAGTCCTTGTGGGTCAGATGGACTTGGTTCAGTGAAGAAAGGGTTAACCTTGGTACCAGTGGGAAGTGAGAATTCCCAGTTGTTTGTGTTCGAAGGTGTGTTAAAAGTTAGTGAGGAGATAAAAGGTGGTGATGTGAATCTTATTATTGAAGGAAAAGGGAAAAGTGTAGTTCCTAAATTGAATGAAGAAAATTTAAAGTCTGGATTGATGTCAGTCAGAAGCAGTAACCAGGCTGAGGGAACAATGGCTTGGTAACACGGTGCCTGCGAATCAATTACAGGTTGAGTTGGAATGTAAAGGTGCCCCACACGCTATTGTTATTCAAGTGTGCTGTGCAAAAGAAGAATTTGAAATGCTGTTTGAACAAAGTTTAAATTGAAAGTTAATAGCATGAAAGGTCCTGAAGAGAAAACTAGCAACTTGCTTAAAATTAAGGAATTGTGTGGAAATTCAGCAAATGGTCTAAGTTTGGAACACATAGTTGATAAAATAACTCCTATGAAAGGAGCATGCAAAAGCCTATTCCACACTGGGATACAAGCTAACCACGTGGGAGTTAACTGGAAAAGGGGCGAGGGTTGACAGGATGCCATTTTAAATAACAGGATCCGGTTTTTAAGGGATTTCGACAAAGCATGTAACTAATAAAGACAATCCCATGGAAGATTTACTGTTACATTTGAAAGTAAAATAAAGATTAGTATTTGCATGAACTTTTGTAGTATACAAGTAAGCTAAGATCACAACTCTTTAGTTTTTGTTTGCTGAAGGAAAGGAATAAAAATAGGTGGTTATCAAATTGGAGTCTGATGCTACAAGACTTTATTAAGGTACAAGATGTTAAGATATTAAAGGAAGTGACAATGTAATTGCGAACTCTTTAGATGCAGAATTGAATGTATAACTGTATTACTCTGTAGTGAAGAAAAAACTCTTTTGTATTGTGTTAGATTCTAAAATCCTGTAAGACTCTGTATTAGTTCATTTTTACCGATGGTAAAAATCTTTGAAGGAAGGGGGTGTTACGAATGTGCCACAACTCTGAGGGGCCGAAGGGTACAAAGTCGCTCCCTCCTTTTTGAGAATCGCAAGATTGCTATTAATTCAGGTCTGGGACCCAGGAAATGAGAGAGAGACACGCAGAATACACAGGGTTTGGAATGTATCCTGGCCTCAGCGAGACATAGCCACGGATAACGGCCATTGTCTCTTGGAGATGGAATTGTGTATTAAGTACTGTACTATTCATTGAAACCCCTCAGGGGACAACCAGAGTTGTCTGGTTGAGGGATTGCATCATCCCAACCTGACTGACATCTGAGACCCCGTGAGTAAGGATAATAGAGGGTCTGGGGAACAACCCCTTTAGACGCACCAGGAGAAACGCTAGAAATCCTGTGACATTGTTTAATAGCGACAGCCGGTGTGGGGCTCGCGTGTGTCCTTCCCTTGCCTGGGATTGGCGGCCTCGCCACGGAAGAACGGCTTTAGCTAAAGGAGAGTGAACAGCCACCCCAACGAGACTCCCGATGGATCGAAATCATAAAAAGGAAAGCCGGCAAGTTTCTAAAAATCTCTCGTCTCCAACAAAGGCTGCAGCCTGAATGAACTGAGTGACTTTTATATTTCCATCAGACAATACATTAGCCCCTAGACAACGATAGAGCTATTTCTTATTGATTATTATTATTATTATATCTGCACTTTTAGATTTAGTATTGACAATGTATATTATCTGTATGGTTGCATTGATATTATTTTTGTGTATATTTACTAATAAATAATGTTAAAAATAGCACAATTAGACTTCAACGGACCTCTCTATCTTTGCTGGTAAGTGACCCAGTTACAGGGTTCGTAACAGAAGCAATTGTTATATTCAGGGTGGCACACAAACACAGGAGAGAAACTGTTTAACCTGAGCTAAAGAAAATGGCTTGAACATCTCACTATAATCTTACTGAACATGTGCTCCACGAAGACATTTTAAAATTAACAATAAGTAGCATTGGCTACTTAGGAGTGAAGTGGGAAGAATATAGAAAAGTAGTAAATAATGAGAATGGTAAAAATGCATAAATAAGGGAAATCAGAACATATCAGAATACAAAACGAGAGACCAACATCCCCTCCCCTGCACAAATAACTAACAGAACATCAACACTCAAACTCTCTCCCCTTGCACAACAAATTGGAAAAGAAACAGGCGATTAAAAATATATACAAAAACCTTAAGTGTATTGTACCATAAGTAATAAACCATACGGTGCATTAGCCTTCATCAATTGTGGAATTGAATTTAGGAGCTGAGAGGTAATGTTACAGCTATATGGGACCCTGGTCAGACCCCACTTGGAGTACTGTGCTCAGTTCTGGTTGCTTCACTACAGGAAGGATGTGGAAGCC
The DNA here is from genome assembly GCF_030144855.1 of Hypanus sabinus. Classification (NCBI taxonomy): domain Eukaryota; kingdom Metazoa; phylum Chordata; class Chondrichthyes; order Myliobatiformes; family Dasyatidae; genus Hypanus; species Hypanus sabinus. The sequence continues at coordinate 13,424 of NW_026781083.1, forward strand.
ATTAGAAAGGGTGCACAGGAGATTTACAAAGAAGAGATAGTAAGAGATTTAAAAAGGAAGGGGGAGATCTGAAATGATAGGAGAAGACAGGAGGGGGAGGGATGAAGCCAAGTGCTTAAAAGTTGATTGGTAAAAGGGATACAGAGCTGGAAAACGGAAAGGATTATGGGATGGGAGGCCTAGGGAGAAAGAAAGGGAAGGGGGGCACCAGAGGAAGATGGAGAGCAGGCAAGGAGTGATAGTGCGAGGGTCAGAGAGAGAAAAAGGGGTGGGATAATAAATAAGGGATGGGATAAAAAGGGGAGGGGGCATTAATGGAAGTTAGAGATATCAATGTTCATGCCATCAGGTTGGAGGCAACCCAGACTTCATTAGCCTTGATTCCCTTAATATCTATTGTTATGAATGTACCACAGCTCTGAGGGGCCGAAGGGTGCGGGGTAGCCCCCTCCTTTGTGAGAATCGCAAGATCACTATTGAGTCCATTCAGGAGACCCAGGAAATGGGAGAGAGAGACGTGTCAAATGCCTCGTTCCACAGCGATGCAAAATAACGTGGCATTGACCATTGTCTCCTGGAGACCACGTTTGTGGATTGGGAGCTATACTATGTGCAAGCCCTCAGGCAAAGTGGGCTGGTTGAGAGAGAGATTGCATCATCCCAACCTGATTGACATCTGAGACCCCGTGAGGAAGTATAAAAGAGGGTCTGGGGGAACACCCCCTCCAGACGCACCAGAAGAAACGCTAACGGTCTCGTAGTAGCGGGAAGTCATTTGAAGGAAGTCACGTGCGTTCGATTCCACGGCTGGAATCGGTGACTGGAACCACGGAAACCAGCTTTTAGCTAACAACGGGGAAGCCCGCTCCCCTGATTCAACGGATTTGCTTCATAAAAGACCTGGGCAAGTTTCTTTTCTCACCAATCTCTCTCTCTCTCCAACAAGTGAAAACCCAGCGGTCCCCCCAAAAGGCTGAAGCCTGCAGGAACTGAGTGACTTTTATATTTCCTTTGGACAATATATTATCCCCTAGACAAACAATCGAGCTGTTTCTTATTGATGGTTATTATTAGACCTGCGCTTTTAGATTGAGTAGTGATGACGTATATTATCTGAATGTTTGTATTAATCTTACTTTTGTGCCCCTTCATAAATAAAGACTTTTAAAAATAGTACCATCAGACTTCAACGGACCTCTCTATCTTTGCTGGTAGGTGATCCGGTTACGGGATTTTGTAACACTATGCATTGAATATACTCAGCAAATAACTACCAACTGTCTTTTCTGGTGGTAAATTCCAAAGATTTGCTGCCTAACAGG
>NW_026781084.1:0-14497 GCF_030144855.1 Hypanus sabinus
GAACTCAAAAATCAGCAAGTCATGCAGTCTCTGTTAACATTTCAGTTCGAATATAATTCGTCTTTGAAATTAAAGAGCAGGGAAAGATACAGTGAACTATGACTGCAAAGGTTAAGAAAGTAAGCAATTAATATAGGACAGCAGATAAAGCACGATATATTGTTTGGAAAATGTTAGACGTAAAATTAGGTCTGGAAAAGCTGGATATTTATCAAAAACTCAATGCATAAGCGTGGACATATTGTTACGGATTCAACAACAATAAATATATGAGTGAGGCAGGGTTTTTATAACAAACAAAACGTTTATTAAACACTGAAAAACAAACTCACAAAAGTAAAGAAACAACTAACGTAACCGGAAGTCAGCTGCTGTGCGGCAGCTTAAACAGTTCTTAAAGCAATGAAGCTTAAATAGTTCTTAAAGCGATGTTGCAAAAACAGTTCTTTAAAGTAGTACTGCAAAAGTTCAAAATGCTTATAGTCCATTAAAGGAGAGACTTTTTAGACGATTTAAATTCTCTTTCACGTCGTGTCATTGCGGTTCCCAGTTGAACTATACTTTTCCCACGGAGAATTTACGAAGATGGAAATGAAACGGCTTAAAGGCACTGACCTTTCCTTTACAAAAGTGTACCCAAATCCTTTCTGCTTTTCACAGGGTTTAACATAGGGACAGCCAACGAAATCCTTCCGAATGAGGATCAAACAAGGTCGAACCTGTTTCACCGTCGAAATCGACGTTCCTCGATCTTTTAGCTTCCGAACTCTGATTTTCACTCTCCACTGATTTTTAACTGGCAGTATTATAAAGAAACTGCCGGCAAAACCTTTTAAGTTTAGGCATTAAATAAAACTCCATCTTTCAACCAAACTGCGTCATAATATTGAACCACGCAGTGGCATGAAGTCAAAATGGCAAATCCAGCCACGAACTGCCCCTCCTCACAGGGAGGGATCCTCCTTTTATACTCTGTAAAAAAAACCTGTCACATGACCTCTACTGGCGGGAAAATGACGTTACTCCACCATCACAAGACCACTACCTTAGGTCCAGTATAGCTTCAACACCACTGTCATGTGTCACGGGTACGTAACAATATACATTTTACAAATTGGAATCTTAAGTGATGTGATTTATGCATCCACTGTAACCAGCAAAATCATATAAACCAGATAATAATAATACAGCATTAACTCTGCTTGGTTAAAGGTTGACGATCACATAATCTGCAAAGGAGCTCAGAAGTAGAAGGTTATTAAAATTTCATATTTAAACTGCTGTGCACTGAGAGAAAAGAATGTAGAAATAAATCAAAAATGTAGTCAGAATTTTCAAACTGTTAATACAGTACACATATACATTACCCGTAACTCCTGTTGCTGCAAGAAATAAGAAGTAAATAACCTCTGAAGGAGTGATTGAGATATGTCCCATTTGTGTGATTGACGAGGACCTGCTCGGGTTCTGGAGTCCACGCTGTCAGCAGCTGACATGAGACGATTCAGTACACACAGTTCCAATTTATACAGACAGCAACACACCTGATCTAATTTGTCATTTACGGTTTGTTGAACAAGCTAATTATTGCAGAACCCAAAGTGTTTGTTCTCTTAGGGGTAATCCTCATTCTAAACGGTTAAAGCTTCTCATCAGTGCTAACTTTCATTTATTTCAATTCAACATGTTGACGTCTACTGATTCATATGTAAACCTTACTATGTTGTCGAAATATTTATTGAACTGAAAATCTCAAGTGAACAAGTTTTGAACATGTTCTTTCTGGCACATAAATATTAATTTTGCTCAGTCACGTGCATTGCAGTCAGGATAATCATGTATCATCGCGACTCCAGCAACCCAACCCCCTCCATTCCAGGCACAGAGGAACACGTGAATGTGTACACAAAACACACACACACACACACACACACACACACACACACACACACACACACACACACACTCACACACACACACACACACACACACACACACACACACACACACACACACACACACACACACACACTCACACACACACACACTCACACACACACACACACACACACACACACACACACACACTCACACACACACACACACACACACACACACACACTCACACACACACTCACACACACACACACACACACACACTCACACACACACACACACACACACACACACACACACACACACACACACACACACACACTCACACACACACACACACACACACACACACACACACACTCACACACACACTCACACACACACACACACACACACACACACACACACACACACACACACTCACACACACACACACACACACACACACACACACACACACACACACACACACACCTACCTTTAGAAAGTGATAGCCAGCCAGTACTCTGTATATCGTAGGACAGCCTGCATCAGTTTGATGTGAAAAGTAAAACAAGAACTTAAAATCAGCAAGTCATGCAGTCTCTGTTAACATTTCAGTTCGAATATAATTCCACTTTGAAATTAGATTCTGGAATTCAACATATACATAATTAGGATTATAGTACAAACTTAAGAACAGTCAGCAGACATGTTATGGTACCCAGCAAAGTGCAACATCAGTCGACAGGAGCAGAAGATTTTCTACTCTTCACGTACGTCCTGTTATCATCTCTCCCATATAGCATTAGCTGAAGAAATTTCTCAGAGGTGCTCTGTGCCTGAAAAGTCCAAATTACAACCAGCACAATAATTTCTCTTTTTACCACACACGATTAGAACAAAGTGTTTTGCCCGTTGTACTTTGATTCTGTACACGTATAATACTGGAAGAACTGGGAAAAGCAATGGACATCTAAGGAGGTAAGACTAGTCAAGGATTCGGCCCGGGACCAATCTTCGACAAAGGAAAGTAAGGAAGCAGAAGCCAAAATAAAATATTGGTGGGAATGGAATGGAAAAGCGGTAGGTAAAAGCAGGTGACAGGGAAGTTTGATTTGTAGACAGGGTATTAATTAAGAAGCATAGGGTCGATGTAAAAGGCTGAAGAGAACGAATCTGATATGGAACACAGTTGATCATGAAAGAAAGGGACAGGGGTTCAAATTTAGATGAAGGTGGTAATCGTGTGAGGAGACGAAGGGGGGTGAGAGATTAGCCAAAATGGAGAATAGAAACAGAGAGAACAAGGGAATAGTATACATCAATGGAAATTAGATAAATTATGCCGTCAGGTTGGAGTGCTACTCTTTAAAAGCAGTAAGATGCGTTACTCCTAAAACATGTGTTGGTCCTCGTCATAAAATATATAGGACTATTGATAAACTGGTTAAAATCTCCCAATGACCTCCCAATACCATTGAGTAGCCACTGGGTGATCGTCCATTCTGCAGCGGACACAGCCAAGGTGTTCGACTAATCCGCCCCTACTTTGCATTGTGTTTCCTTGATCTGGCACAAAGGGAGACTATGAGCACTAGATAAATTAGATGGCTCCCGGAGACACGCAGCTGAAGTTTCACACACCGTCAACTTTGAGTTCTTGAATGGTGATGAGGTCGGTAGTGCAAGGACAGAAGTAGCGCTCGTCTCGGCTTGTAACGAGGGTATCCGAGAGAAGTGATGACTCAGCAGGAATAATGTACAGAGTGAGCCCCATGGGAAGTGGACTGTGCTGGGGAAAGGGGAGCTGGAAGTAAAATACGTGCTTAGTGGAGGAATGCCCTAAAGATAGCCTACATACGAAGAATGTGGACCCTAGCAGAATGGTAGATGCAGAGAGGGGAATGTTTCACATGTTATGATGCCTCTGATGGATTGAGGGAAGGCTTCTGCAAATGGAGAAGACACGCTTGAGGGCAGCCACAATGAAGATAGAAAGAAAATACCTGTCACTGAAAGCAGAATAGACATTTCAGAAGTTCTATAATTTCTGAAATTCAGCTCCAATGTAGTCGTTAATGTACTAAAGGACAGTACGGGGAGTATTGCCAGTGTAGGCTTGGAACGTGTCCCGTTCTATTGTCCTTTCCAAATAGAATTCCTTTTCTTGAGCCATTTACTTCGTCCATCTATCATTTTGCAGCTCCTTATTTCATTCCGCATCACCCACCCAGTCACCTCGCCCTCACGTCGTCTCACCTCTCACCTACCAGATCGTATTCCATCCCCTCGCTGACCTGCTGATTTCTTCCGTCTCCCTGCCTGCTTTGCTTTGGCTTTCTGGCTGATGTAAACATCCTTGTGTTGTTTTGATTCCAGTTAAGCCATATTCCTTTCAGCTTATGTGCTCCGTTGCTGTTAAGAAAATTACTTTCACTTCCCTGGAGTTCAACACTTTATCTATGTTTGGGGTAAGGATGGGAAGAGGTCACAGTCGGTGTGCCTTTGGTGAAACAGATCTTCTGTAAGCACTAACTTGTTATCAAATTTATGCGCGAATAATCACGAGAAGACAAATGCGCCCATGCCTGGTAAACATCCCGTAATGTCGAGATGATGCCAATTTTGTAGATCAACCTGACCAAATTAACCAAGGCCATGACAAGCTCGTCGGCATTCTTTTTTCCAGTACTATTGCAGGAAATGTGAGACACCATATAATCTCACTAACCTCATCTTGATCTCACAGGAGTATATAGAATTGTCTGAAGCGTGGTGTCCGTTGTGCTGGGGATGAGGGTGCGACGGATATCGATAGTGCTGTTGCTGATGCTTTATCTATCTGCTGTCTTCTTCTGTGAAAACTTATATGTTCTGACGAAAGGTTGCAGTCTATTGCTAATTTCCGATCTGCCGTCCATCTTGCTGAGAACGTTCAGACTTCTTTTGTTATTTTTCATTCCCCATATAAACAAATGTTCAGACGGTTAAAGGGGCAGAGAGGGAAAGAGTCGCAGACGGCAGGTACAACGTCCTCGGTCTTTTCGCTGAGTTGCACTTGGAGCAAATAGCCGTCAACTAGCAGGAAACAGCTTCAACTAGCGAAGAAAACACTTACCAAACAACGAACGGTATTACCTAACTGTTAACTACTTCATACAACTGCCGACAAATTTACACAAACAATCCTACTTAATTCTGTCCAAGATATTCCAGTAATGCAGTCCACCAATGCAAATTTAAGGTTCATACAAATAAAAATATTTACAAAGTATCATAGAAATAATGCGTGGACTATGGGAAACTGATTGCTACATACATTGAATACTGACGTCAAACAAAAAGGAATTGCAAACCGACGTGTACTTGAAATTTTCCACATTTGCATTCAGGCGGAAGGTACCCTTAAGGAATCAAACCTTCACACCCGCTTAAGCTAAATTGAGTTCAGTCACTTCAAGAAACTGTCTTTCCAATTTTGCATAAAAACGGACAGTTGTGTTTTTATCATCTATGTTCAAGACAACCTCAGTTTCTCACACTCCCCCTTCACTGATTCAACTGGAAGGATTGTTTGAGGCCCTGAATGGAGATTATGGAGGGACATGGGCAACTTGATTGCATGCATGGATATGTGCCAGGAGGGAGATTGGGAGGGTGACGAATGGGCAAAGGAATCACGGAGGGAGCGATCCCTGTGGAATGTGGAGAGTGGTGGGTGGTGGGGTGGTAGTAAAGAAGCATTTGGTGGAAGAACCATGCTGTACATAGCAGAAGTTGCGGACAATGCTGTATTGGATGTGGACGTGCATGGCATAGTGGATGAGGACAAGAGGAACTCTACGGAAGAGCAAACTAACTGTTTGCATCACTGTCTGCTGTGGAGGGACCACAGAACAGGACCGGAAAAGAAGCTGCTGGACGTTGTGCACTCAGCTGTAAATACCTCATCTCTGGAAGGATAGCTCCACCAAGAAGATGGGATACCTGGCGACAAGTTGAAACAATGACAGAGAAGGAATACATCTAGCGAGCTACTGTCGGTAGCTTTAACCTCAGTAGGTGTGGAGGGCATAATAAATTACGCAGTTCTATCGTCGCCGTTGAGATGGAAGTGATGAGTTTGGGGACTGCGTAAAAGGGGATGGTATGTTGAAACATGTCGATTTTAAGAAAGAGCGTTCCCTGGAATGAAATATATACATGCACACAATTTACACATTGGTCTCCGGCGGCTGATGGGATATAGCCCGGTATTTCATGGGAGTCAACGGGTGACCTGTGAGGATCTGAAGGGATCTGTTCCAGACCACTGCTCTACGTTATTTTTATAAATATAAATTACTTGGACGAGGAAGTAGAAAGGTTGCTTAATTAGTTTGAAATTGACACGCGGTTTGGTGATGTTTTAGATAGGGTAGAAGGTTTGCTAACTTTCAAACGGACATTGAAATGCTGAAGATCTGAGCTGCGAAGTGGAGAACTGAGCTCAGTCTGGAAAAGTATGAGGTGATACACATTGGAAGGTGTAACCTGAAGACTGAGTACGGGGATAATGGACTGATTCTTAGCAGTGTTGGTGTCCATGGTGTGACGGTGTGGGGGGTGTCGTTGGAAATCTCTGTTGCGTACTGGTTGGTTTAGCACTATAACAGCACGAGTGACCTGGATTCAATTCTGCCATTGTACATAAGAAATTTTTACGTTCCCCTCCTGACACCGTCTGATTCCCCAGAGTGCTCTGGATTCCTCAGATATTCAAAAGACTTATGGGTTAGTAGCCCCATGGATGTAATTTCTGTGTGCGAGTTCGCTGACCGGAAATACGTTCTGTGTCTCTCAATCAATAATGTGTACGAGTGAAATGAGGCCACGATTGGAGTGCTGTGTGCAGTTCTGGTTACAAAACCTATAGAAATTACATCATAAGATTGAAAGTGCACAGAAAACTTTTACAAGGATGATTGTCGGCATTGAGGAACTGATTTACAGGGAAAAGTTAAGTCTTTTCCCCTTAGAGTGTATGAAGGAAGTTACTTCAGAGGTATACAAATGTTTGTGAGATACAGATAAGGCAAATTCAAGAATGTTGTTTTTTTTTTCCACACCGAGGTTGGAATGACATAGATTTAGAGCTTCAGGGTGAAAGGCGGAAGATCAAAGGTAAACTGTCATAATTTTTCACTCAAAATTTCGTGCGATTGTGGAAAAAGCTGCATGTCAAAGTAGCGCTTCGGAGTCGAATACAGCATATAAGATTAATTTTAAGAACATAAAATCATCAGAAATCAGAGCATAAATACACCATTTGGCCCATGGTCTGCTCATCCATTTCATCATGACTGATCAATTTCCCTTTCAGCACCAATCTCCTGTGTCCTTCCCGTTACCCTTTATACCCTGCCTAATCAAGTAATTATGAGCCTCTGCCTTAAGTATAGACAATGACCTGACCTCCACAACCGCCCGTGGCAAAGAATTGCATTTATTTACCACTCTCTCGTTGAAGAAATTCCTTCTCAACTCCCTTCTAAATGGGCACCCATCTGTTCCGAGGGTTGCCCTTTTGTTCTAGATCCTCCACTATATGATACAGCCTATCCATTTTCATTCTATCAAGACCTTTCACCATTGCATAGTTCTCCGTTAGATCCCCCTCTCATTCTTCTGAATTTCAGTACTTATCCAAATCCAATCGGTGCTAATATCGTTACCCTTCCATTTCCAGAAACAATCGTGTTAACCTCCTCTGAACGCTCGACAATGCCAACGCATCCTTTCATTGATAAGGGGTCCCAAACTACTCGCAGAACTCTAAGTGAGGTCTTACCAATGCTTTATAAAGCCTCAACATTACATTCTTGCTTCTGTATTCCAGTCCTTTTGAAATAATACCCAGCATTTCATTTGCCTTTCTCACTACCGACTCAATCTGTAAATTAAACTATGGAGAATCCGGTAGGAGTCAGTGTTGAATCTCAGAGATTCTAATATTCTCTCTAATTAGAAAATAGTCTACCCTTTTTTTCTTGTAGCAAAGATCATGACCAGACATATCCTGCAGTGTTTTGCAACTGCCACTTCTTTGCCCATTGTCCTAATCCATCCAGGCCCTACTGCAACCTCACTGCTTCCTCAACACTATCTGCCCTTCCACCGGTCATCGTGTTGTCCGCAAGCGGAGCTAAAAAGGTATCAATTTTGTCTTCCAAAATCATTAACATATAACGTACAAAGTAGCTGCCCAACATAGACCCACGTGGAATATACTAGCATCGGTCAACAGAATATGTTTCCCCTGTTTCCATTCTTTGCCTCCTGCCACTCAGCTCTACAAATACAGCCATCATACCATAATATAATGTATTTTCACGTGTTCAGCAGCCGTTATGAAAGACCTCAGAAAATCCAACATCCATCGATTCCCGTTTGTTCTATCCAGTTTTAAATTCTTCAAATAATTGCAATAGATTTTTCAGGCAAAAATTTTATCCTGAGCCTCCAAGCACCTCGAAGTCACACACTTAACAATCGTCTCAAACATCTTGCCACCCACTTTAGCCTGATGTTTACAATCATACCTATTTCATTCTGTATACACCAGAATAGGCTTTTGGTATCGTCCTTAATATTGAATAGCTTACTTTCACATTCCATTTTTTCCTTCCTTATGACTATTTAGTTTTCCGCTACATTTCCATCACACTGTCTTCAGAGCACTTCCTCTTTGGGATCATCTATCCAGCGCCTTCCAATTTTCTCCCACAGATTACAGCCTTTGCTGCTCTTCCGTAATCTCTGCTAGTATTACCTTACTAACAGTGTCGGCCAAAACCCCTCTCAAGCCTCTAAAAGTCTTTTACTTCACTGTAATACTGATACATCCGAATTTATCTTTCCCCTCTCAAAATGCAGGGAGAATTCTATCATATTTTGATTAGTCATTTAGGTTCCCTTTATTCATTAGTCAATTCCGATTCATTGCACAACAGCCAATCCAGATACCCTATTAGGTTCAGCCACGCTCTCATTTAAAAAAGCTATCTTGAAGATATTCTACAAATTTCTCCTTTTGAAAATCCACGAAAAAAAATCATTTTCGCAACCTACCTGCATATTGAAATCCCGCTTGTCTACTAAGACATGACAGTTATGACAGGACGTTTCTATCTTCTGTTGTAATCTGTCGCCCACATATTTGCTATTGCTCTGTGATCTACATGTAACTCCTTCCATGATCTTTTTTCTTTTAATTTGTATATTTTTGTTTTCTTTCCCTTGTGCATCAGATGTGACCTTTTGTTTTTTTTTTAAATTGGGTTTTTTAAGGTTTCTGGCGTTGTGGCTACCTGTCTCAAGATTGTATAATTTGTGCATTCTTCGATAATAATCAAACCTGCCAATCTTTAACTGTGCAAAAAACTCGTATACAATATTTTGTATATTGCAGGCCTTTAAATACAAAACCTTCACTCCTGTATTCATGATCATTTTCTACTCTACCCTTCTTTTACATTGCAATTCATCTAAATAGAAACATAGAAAGCCTACAGCTCAATACAGGCCATTCGGCTCACAAAGTTGTGCCGAACATGTCCCTACCTTAGAAATTACTAGGCTTACCCACAGCCCTCTATTTTTCTAACCTCCATGCACCTATCCAAAAGTCTCTGTACAGTCCCTATCGTATCCACTTCCACCACCGTTGCCGGCAGCCCATTTCACACACTCACACAACTTACCCCTGACACTTCCTCTGCAACTACTTCCAGCACCTTAAACCTGTGCACTCCTGTGGCAACCAGCACCTGCCTCTCCACACAATCAATGCCTCTCATCATCTTATACATCTCTATCAGGTCACATCTCATTCTCCGTCACTCCAAGGAGAAAAGGCCGAGTTCACTCAACATATTCAATAAGGTATGCTCCCCAATCCAGGCAAAATCCTTGTGAATTTCCTCTGCATCATTTTGATGGCTTCCACATCCTTCCTGTAGTGAGGAGACCAGAACTGAGCACAGTACTCCAACTGGGGTCTGACCAGGGTCCTATAATAGCTCCAACATTACCTCTTGGCTCCTAAATTCAATTCCACGATTAATGAAGGCCAATACACCATACGCCTTCTTAACCACAGAGTCAACCTGCCACAGCTGCTTTCAGCGTCCTACGGACTCGGACCCCACGATCCCTCTGAACCTCCACACTACCAAGAGTCTTACCGTTAATACTATATTCTGCCATCTACTAAAATGAACCACTTAACAATTATCTGGGTTGAACTCCACCTGCTACTTCTCAGCCCAGTTTTGCATCCTATCAATGTCCTGCTGTAACCACTGACAGTCCACCACACTATCCACAACACCTCCAACCTTTGTGTCTTCAGGAAACTTACTAACTCATTCCTCCACTTGCTCTTCCAGGTCATTTATAAAAATCATGAATATTAAGGGTCCCAGAACAGATCCCTGAGGCACACCACTGGTCACCGACCTGCATGCAGAATATGACATGCATGCAGAATACAATCAGTCTTTGCCTTCTGTGGGCAAGCCAGTTCTGGATCCACAAAGCAATGTTTTTTTTACCAGAGATTGGTCAGTTCATGGAATGGGCTGCTGGCAATGGTGGTGGAGGCGGATAGGATAGGGTCTTTTTTCCCCAATTCTCCAGTCTCCCACTACGCTTTGTGACTTTGTACACATTAACTTTTAATTTGATGCTATCTTTTAGATAAAAACATTGAAAACCTACAACACAATACAGGCCCTTCGGCCCACAAAGTTGAGTCGAACATGTCCCTACCTTAGAAATTACTAGGCTTACCCATAGCCCTCTATTTTTCTAAGCTCCGTGTACCTATCCAAAAGTCTCTTAAAAGACCCTACCGTATCCACCTCCACCACCGTTACCAGCAGCCCATTCCACGAACTCACCAGTCTCTGGTAAAAAAAAACTTAACCCAGACATCTCCTCTGTACCTACTCTGAAACACCTTAAACCTGTGCCTTCATAGGGCAGCTATTTCAGCCTTCAGCAAAAGCCTTTGACTATCCACACGTTCAATGCCTCTCATCATCTCATACTCCTCTGTCAGGTCACCTCTCATCCTCTATCGCTCCAAGGAGAAAAGACCGAGAGTTCGTCTCCTCTGCACCCTTTCGATGGTTTCCACATCCTTCCTGTAGTGTGGTGACCAGAACTGAGCACAGTAGTCCTAGTGGGGTCTGACCAGGGTCCTATACAGCTGCAGCATTACCTGTCGGCTCCTAAATTCAATTCCACGATTAATGAAGGCCAATAGACCGTACGACTTCTTAACCACAGAGTCAACCTGCGCAGCTGCTTTGAGCGTAATATGGACTCGGACCCCGAGATCCCTCTGAACCTCCACACACCAAGAGTCTTACCATTAATAATATACTGTATTCTGCTTTCATATTTGACCTTTCAAATTGAACTACTTCACACTTCTCTGGTTTTAACTCCATCTGCCACTTCTCAGCCCAGTTTTGCAACCTATCAATGTCCCGCTGTAACCATTGAGAGCCCTGCACAGTATTTACAAGACAGCTAACCTTTATGTCATCAGGAAACTTACTAACCCATCCCTCCACTTCCACATCCAGGTCATTAAAAAAATCACGAAGAGTAAGGGTCCCAGAACAGATCTCCGAAGCACACCACAGGTGACCGACCTCCATGCAGAATATGACCCGTCTACAACCACTCTTTGCCTTCTGTGGGCAATCCGGTTCTGGATCCACAAAGCAATGTCCCCTTGTATCCTATGCCTCTTTACTTTCTCAGTAAGCCTTGCATGGGGTACCTTATTGAATGCCTTGCTGAAATCCATATACACTAAATCTACTGCTCTTCCTTCATCAATGAGTTTAGTCACATCCTCAGAAAAATCAATCAGACTCGTAAGGCACGACCTGCCTATTACAAAGCCATGTTGACTATTCCTAATCATATTATACCTCTCCAAATGTTCATAAATCCTGCCTCTCAGGATCTTCTCCATCAACATACCACCACTGAGTAAGACTCTCTGGTCTATAATTCCTGGGCTATCCCTACTCCCTTTCTTGAATAAAGGAACAACTTCTGCAACTCTCCAATCCTCCAGAAATTCTCCCGTACCCATTGATGCTGTAAAGATCATTGCCAGAAGCTCAGCAATCTCCTCCCTTGCCTCCCACGGTAACCTGGGGTACATCTCATCCAGTCCCCGCGACTTACCCAACTTGACGCTTTCCAAAAGCTCCAGCACATCCTCTTTCTTAATATCTACATGCTCAAGCTTTCCAGTCTCCTGCAAGTCACAAGATCCTTTTCCATAGTAAATACTGAAGTAAAGTATCCATCAAGTACTTCTTCTAGTTCCTCCGGTTCCATACACACTTTCCCACTGTCACACTTGATAGGTCCTTTTCTTTCACGTCTTATCCTGTTGCTCTTCACATAATTATAGAATGCCTTGGAGTTTTCCATAATCCTGCTCGCCAAGGCCTTTTCATGGCCCTTAGTGGCTCTCCTAATTTCCTTTTTAAGTTCCTTCCTACTAGCCTTATAATTTTCTAGATCTCTAACATTACCTAGCCCTCTGAACCTTTTGTAAGCTTTTCTTTTCTTCTTGACTAGATTGATTACAGCCTTTGCACACCACGGTTCCTGTACCCTACCATAACTTCCCTGTCTCATTGGAACGTACCTATGCAGAACTCCACGGAGATATCCCCTGAACAATTGCCATACTTCCTCAGTACTTTCCCTTGGGAACATCTGTGTCCAGTTCAAGCTTCCAATTTCCTGCCTGATAGTCTCATAATTCCCTTTTCTCCGATTAAACACTTTTCTAACTTGTCTGTTGATATCTCTCTCCAAAGCTATTGTAAAAGAGATAGAAGTATGAACACTATCTCCAAAGTGCTCTCCCACTGAGATATTTGACACGTGCCCAGGTTACGTTCCCAATAGCAAATCAAGTAAAGCCTCTCCTCTTGTAGGCTTATCTACTCATTTTGTATAGAAATCTTCTTGAATACAACTAACAAACTCCACCCCATTTAAACCGCTTGGTCTAGGGAGATGCCAAACGATATTTCGGAAATTAAAATCTCCCATTACGACACCTTTGTTATTATTACACCTTTCCAGGATCTGTTTCCCTGTCTACTCCTCGATATCCCTGTTGCTACTGGACGGCCTATAAAAACACCCATTAAAGTTATTGACCCCTTTCTGTTCCTAACTTCCACCCGCAGAGACTCCGTAGATAATCCTTCCATGACGTCCACCTTTTCTGCAGCCGTGACAGAATCTCTGATCAACAGTGCCACTCCCCACCTCTTTTGTCTCCCTCCGTGTCCTTTCTGAAACATCTAAAACACAGCACATAAAGTAACCATTCCTGTCCCTGAGGCATGCAAGTCTCTGCAATGGCCACCATATTATATCTCCAAGTACTAATCCTCCCTTTCGCACTGTCTACAAGCTTTCTCTATTTGTCAGCCAAACTCCTCTTCCCAAGTCTGTTCATTTCCTTTCCCACCCCACAACAATTCTAGTTTAAACTCTCCCCAGTAGCTGTAGCTAACCTTCCCGACAGGATATTGATTCCTCTGAGATTCTAATGCAATCCGCCCTTTTTGTACGGGTCACACCTGCCCCAAAAGAGGTCCCAATGATCCAGAAATCTGCATCCCTGCCCCCTGAATGAATCCCTCAACCACGCATTTGTCCTCCACCTCAATCTATTCCTATTCTCACTGTCGCGTGGCACGGACGGTAATCCCGAGATTACTATATTTGCGGTCCAGTTTCCCAACTTCCTTCCTAACTCCCTGTAATCTTTTTTCAGGACCTCTTCCCTTTCCTACCTATGTCATTGGTACCAATATGTACCACAACCTCTGGCTGTTCTCCCTCCCACTGCAAGATATCTTGGACGTGATCTGAAACATCCCGGACCCTGGCACCTGGGAGGCAAACTGCTATTCGAGTTTCTTTCTTGCGTCCACAGAATCGCCTGTCTGACACCCTGACTATAGGGACTCCGATCACTAATGCCTTCTTCTTCCTTCCCTTACTCTTATGAGCCACAGGACCGGGCTCTGTGCAGAGGAAGTCTACCCCAACAGTACTCAAACAGGAATACTTATTGTCAAGGGGTACAGCCACAGGAGTACCCTTTAGTTCCTAACTCTTCCCCTTCCCTGTCCTGACTGTGACCCACTTGACTGTCTCCCGTGGTCCCGGTGTGACCAGCTGCCTATAACTCCTTTCTATCACCTCTTCAGGTGATATCCCTGACCAGGCTATCTGGGCAATTTGACAGCAATTTTGACCTATCATCAGCTTGCCCTTGTAAATAGTCTCACTACATATTGCCTCTTTTTGTCAATTAACTGCCACATCCTCAGCTCTATCACTCTGGTTCCTACCCCATGCTGAATTAGATTTAACCATCCAGGCAGGCCTACTAAACGTGCGCCAGAGGATATTGGTTCCCCCGCCCCCGCCCCCCGGGTTTAGATGAAACAGGGGTCGTACCGTCCCCAGCAGAGATCCCAATGTTGCAGAAATCTGATCCCCTGCCCCTTGCACC
>NW_026781085.1:0-14485 GCF_030144855.1 Hypanus sabinus
GAAGAACGGCTTAGCTGAAGGACCGGCTACACCAACGGAACTCTCGAAGGATTGAAATCATAAAAAGGAAAAGCTGGCAAGTTTCTAAAAATCTCTCTTGACTCCAACCAAAGGCTGAAGCCTGTATGAACTGAACGAACTTTGTATTTCCATCGGACAATTCATTATTTCCTAGACGACGATAGAGCTTATTACTTATTGATTATTACTATACCCACACTTTTAGATTTAGTATTGACGATGTGTATTATCTGTATGTTTGCATTGATATTATTTTAGTGTATTTTTACTAATAAATACTGTTAAAAATAGTATCATCAGACTTCAACGGACCTCTCTATCTTTCCTCTCTATCTTTGCTGGTAAGCGACCCAGTTACGGGGTTCGTAACACTAGGCATTGGTTTTAAGTCCTTACTGAAATCAATGCAGATTCTAGAATAGCACATTAGGAAACAAAGAGGAAGGTAATCAGTTTAATGTTTTTAACTATATCAGTGCTTAAATAATTCTGTTTATATTTTTTGTAATGTAGTTTTAAATCTTTGAAATTAGTTACTTCAATTTTAGTAGGTTGAAATGTCAGTGAAAGTCAGAGACAGAACTGTTAAGTACCCGGATGCAAGGAACATTAACAACAGAAATTGGTCTGTCTTCTCAGATAATATCCTGTAGTTCGCACAGATGCTTGTATATATCACCTACATTAAACTATTACATACTGGAGAAATTCAATGTTTATTTTGCTTATTCCAAAGACTAATCCAGTTTAACAGGCCTTAACACTTGACCATGTTTATTATGAAATATTTCTCCAGAGTGGTTCAAAACAAATTAAATCAGTACAGAACCACTGATGTATGAATTTGAAACTAGGCTTCCTTGCCCTCCCTCCATAGTTTAATTTAATAATGTATTCCATTACCAGGAGACTTCTGCAGGCAATTATTTTATTCCCTTTACAATCTTTTGTTCCTCTGTAAAATCACCTCTCAGATTTCTCAGCAGACTAAAGTGCCAGAATGCTTCTAGTCTTCAGAGATCAGTTTTCTATAACTAAGAATGACCCTTGTTACTGTTCTCTCCATTGTTTCCAAAATGTGGAAATCTCCATTATTTCCCAGCAAGAACACTGTGCATTTTGATAACTACCATATCCAACAAATATTTTTATATATTTTCTTTTTGTCTTATAATGACCTCTCTGATGTTCCACTGTTGAATTGATTGGGATATCAAACATTAAACCCAATACTCAGTCTCTTTTCACATCTATCCATAGTTAATTCAATATCATTTGTGGACTGTGTGCTTCCTGCATTATCAATATTAAATTAAACTTACCGTTATAAGGCCTCGCAAATGTTTTGTATAAAATATTCAGTATTATCTCATTTGGCTCCTTCAATTGCCTGATGTAGTTTGGTACTTTCTGCAAACTTGTTAAATTTTTGGTGAATGAATTAACTTGGCAAATTTGTTTATTATTATCACATGTCTGGAGGTCCAGAGAAAAACTTTGTTTTGCATGCCTTTCATACAGATCATTTCATCACATCAGTACATTGAGGTAGTATAAAGGAAAAACAACAGGATGCAGATGAGGTGTTGCAGTTACAGAGAAAGTGCAGTGCAGGCAAGCCATAAATTGCAGAGCCATGGCAAGGTTGACTGTCAGGTCAATGTTCATCCCATTGTGCTAAGGGACCATTCAACCATCATATAACAACATGGTAGAATTTGCCCATGAATAATACAGACCACAACAATTAAATTTCCGATATGATGACTGAATTCTGTTCTTTTCCTTCCCAATTAGGCTTAAACCACATAATTTTTTTTTACAAAGTAACTACCCTACAGATGGAACTTGTTGTAGTTTCACCCAATTAAGTATTGCAATTCAGTCAACAATCATTCTCCCAGAACCAATAACACTACCTTGATGGGCAGGCAGAACAAGAGAATACTAAATTCAGATTCAGATGGCTATTAACAGGGTAAATAAAGAATTTACTTACACAGAGATTGGCGAGAATATGGAACTCCCTGCCCCTGGAATGGGCTTGCATGAAGAAGAGAGCAACAGATGGTCTCAAAGTCTAAACGGAACATCTGATCAACCATTTGACCAATCTGTTATGATGCTCTGAATTCTATGGAAACGACATGTTGATATAATGCTCAACTATATGGACCACCAAAACTGGTGGAATAAATACAACTCATATCTAAGTTCTGAGTAGTAATAAGTGATCTGAACAAATCAAAGTAATCGGATAATATTACAATGATTGTTCCATGGTTAATGCAGATCTAATTCAATCAAAATAAATCCCTTCATTATTACAATATGTAAATATCCCCTTAATTTAGTGTGACCATCTAGAAAGGATTTGAGACTTCAATGATAATGTAAACACCCTGAGAATATAGGAGCTCGAATACTAACTAGGATAAACAGATGAACTAATACTCCTAAGGAAACGTGTTAGAAAAGTCAGGTAATTGAAGTACAGCAGCATGCATAAGGCAAACCTGTATGACACGTTTTCAAGTCCAGTATCTAAGAGAAAAGACCAAAAGGAGAATTTGGAGTTGACACTGGATATGAGAAAATGTAACTGCAGCTCAATGGCATCTTGTTTTATTTGTTCCCTAGGAGGAGCAGTCCCACCATGGACACTTCCAAGCCTGTTGAGAAAGGAGAGGAGTTTGGCATGGGGCTAGCAACCTCATCCTGTAAAAACCCAGAGCTACAGAAACACCAAAAGATGCTCCAAGGACCTCATCCCTGGGAGAGGAAGGATCTTCGCTTAGAATTCATGTGATGCTGTGCAAATCCGTGGCAGCCACAGACACCAACCTCCTTAGAGAGGCAGGCCAAAGTACACCTGCTGATACATCCTTGAATTTGCCACCAAGGGAAAGGGCTACACGTGGGGCAGCTTGAAAGACTGTCTCGGGACACATGAGTCTGGTGAGCTGCTGTTGGCAGCCGATGCCCCAGCAGCGGTGATGGGCTTAACTAACTAACAAGGAGAGAACTACTTTTGCTGGGATTGTGCAGAAGAAATCCACCATTGACAGCAATAAAGAAGCAGAAGATGGCAGAGAAGGTGAGCAGTGAGTATTGAGCACTCCTCCTCTATTCAGTACAAGAAGTGCTTTCATGGTCTAACAAGTTTGGTCACGAATGCACTTTTACCTTCACCCTTTAACCTTATACACATATTACCCATCCCCCTCACTCTTCTCTTTTAAGCTGTTCTATCACTCCCACTTGCCTTGCACATGTCTATTCTTCTTACTCTGTACCTCTACCTATCAATCACCATTGGTGCTTACTATCATCATCTGACAGTGTGATGCCTCTACCTGATAGTACTGTAATTCTCAACAAATGCAAAGCTTCCATTGATGCTCATTCATAAATCTCTGCTTTCCCTGGTTTCAGAAGGGAGTGCAGAGAAATCACAGAATGCCTGAGAGTAAATCTCCACACACATCAGAAAAGAGTTGGAAATCAATGGCATTATAGGGTCCCTTGCCACCCTAATTAGAGCCTTTCCAACTGTATGCTGATGTAGTTAAATACTATGATAATATTTAGACCTATTTCTTTTTCTCTGACTGTCATTTTAAACATAGACTGTGCAGCATCTGACTGAAATATTTTTGTAAACGCACAAATAACAAAACAAAACTGATTCCTAATTACCAACTCTGCCTGACATTTCAAGAAAGGAGAATAACTATAATTATATATACCACAATTTCTCTTGAAATATTAATTTGTTGCAGTCTCCTTTAATTCTGACAACAATTATTTTACGGATAAATGGCAAAACAAACTGCAGGGGCAGACTGATTCAAACATGTGCGATGAAATATTAAACAGCAAGTACTCTTGTGTCTGACAGACTTCTAAATGGAGGCCAGAAACCATGACCAGGCTGTTCTGCTCCACTGGTTCTTAAATCAACTCTTTTATGATGGTTTAGTGATGAGCCTTGCAGTTGAAAGAAGCAAAAATCAGCAGTTACACGCGCTAATGAAGCACAAAAAATAACATTCAAACAATCGGCCCTGTTTAGTTCTGCCAGTCTTGTTCTATCCACTCATGACATCTGAAAAAAATACTCCTGGTAATTTCAACAATGTCATTTATTTTCCTTTGTACGTGTATGACCCTTAAGATGACAAAGGTTTGCTTGATTTTGTTTTCAGATCATTTTACATTTCTGGCGAGTTTTAAGTATTTTCTTTATTATCAACCAAATTCCTCATTAAGATATAAACAGATCAAGATAGGAAAGCAAAGCACCAATTAAGGTAATCAGTTGTATTTGAGAACCACACGTCATGTGATCTATAAGGCTGTTTTAAGCTATGTTTCAGCATTTAATTACTTGCTTCTGTATATGCATTGTGCATGATAGAAAATATGTTGGAAATCAACCTAGTTGTAAGAAAAAAGGATTTCCTAAATTAACTTGTGATTGGTCTTCTCATCTGCCATCATTAAACTCTTGATTACACTTAATGAATAAATATGCTGCAATTACAAAATTTATTTTACTGTAAATAAGAATTAATTATACAAGGGAAGACTACATTTTCCTGACCACCTGGTGAGACATAACATCATGCATTTTGTATTTAATTTTCCATAGTACAGTATTTGTATTTATTGTTTAGTGTTTTTTTCTGGTAATTTAACTTTTTAGTAATTGGTGTTCTGGTACAAATGATTTTATTCATGTATATTTCAATTACTTATCATGTAGTTACCATATTTAATTTCAAAAAGCTACTTACGTGCAAAACCTGCTGTTGAGCTTCCTGTTGTCTTAGTTAACACTTATATTTATTAGAGGAATTAACTCCCCCAGTTAAACAGCAACAATATGTTTGTGCTGACTGACAGGTAGAAAGGGACGATGAACTGAACAGTCTTATTCCCTGATTTATAAATACCCTTAAATTGCTGCAACGTCTACTCCAGAGCCGTGATTCACAGAAAAAATTGTTCGCATCTTTCTATATCAGGGGCCCTGTAAGTGGAAGATCAAATCATTAAGATTCATTTTATTCTTGATATGGCAACGTTAAGCTAAAAGCACAGTCGTGAAAATAAAATGAGTTGCCAGGCAAGATTCATCACAGAAGTGCCAAAATACTGGACAAAAATCACAACTGGTTCATCTATCTGATTTTCATTTCCTGAATACATTGCAACAAATCAACGGGATATAAAGTAAAACTCTCTGAATTCAGTTTTAAACAGTTCTGGAAGGAAAAGAAATGTGAATCACATACTTTAAAAGCACTTTAAAAGCAGAATTTCAATGCTCACTGGAAAACTTACTAAACAAACAATTTAATAAATGGTAGCTCAGAAAGTTAGACCAAGCAGAAATTTGGTTTGTTATGCATCAAGTTCGAGATTCCTATTGGTGTAACTAATGTGCAAAATAAATTCATTAATATCTGATGAACCTTCTTCGTACTTTTTCAAATTAATTTAAAAGAACAATATCTGTAGAATTAAAATATTTATATTTAATTTTACAGTGAAATTGAAAATTAAAGCAGAAAACTTAAGTATTTACATTTTCTAATCTGTGCTGTAAAATATGCTATTTTTTCTCATTCATATGCATCAAGATTTTAATAAATTAATGTTTCTGGGCAATCTAAAATCTGTTCGTTAATTCAAGAATTAAGTAGTTAAATTTTCTAAATAAAACAATTAAAAAGCTGACAGTAGAAATTTATAATAAAAGACTGAAATGTCCTGTTTGTGCTATAGGATCCATGCATGTTATTTTGGTAATGTACAGCTGGTTGATTTGATGTCACATCTATGGCCGAATTGATGAACAGATAGATGTTCAAGACAATATGGATGCACTTTGTTCTGTGGCGTAGAAAGTTCTCAGAAATGCAAATTTTATTTTTTTCTCTCATTCAAGCCCTTCAAGTAAACACAATCATTCAAAATAACCCAAGTAGCTCACATTCATTAGTGAAATGAGGATAGTCAGTTAGAATAGATGAAAGTGCAATCTTTTGACAAAAGCTTGAATTAAATTGCATCATCAGATTGTTTCAGCAACTGGAGCAGGTTGTAACAATGTAGCTGTCCCATATTCAACCCCGCTTCTTGGTATTTGTTATGGATATGAGATGAGAAAGCATGCAATAATGATTATTCAAATATTCAAGCACTTCTAACTTTTAAAGTTTATTGAATATTTATATAATGAATTAAAAAGGATAAAGAAAAAAATCTTAGGAATGTTAATAAATAATTTATAATCAAACAACTCAATTGTCCTGGTGTAATCCAATATTATAAAAGGCAGTAGAATAAAAACCACAGCATAAATGAGCAAAAAATACTAAATGAAAACCTTAGTTCGTTCCTTGATGTTGTCTTAAAGAACAAGTGATGTTTATGCTGACCAATTCATTGACAAAATCAGTGATATTAAAATCAGCCTTCTTTGCACAGAGCGTAGAGCAGAATAGCACGGGGCAGGCCATTCGGCCCAGGATGTTGTGGCGATCAATGCTAACTTAGGCTAAAAGCCCTTTTGTGTATCATCCGTATATATCTCTCCTTTCACTTCATATTCACATGCCTATCTACAAGCTTTTCAAACTCCCCCAAACTTCCTGTTTCCACTATTATCCCTAGTAACCCAGTCCAGGCACCTACCACTTTGCCCCCTCATGCTGCCTTTGAACTTCTTCCCTCTAACCCCAAAAGCATGTCCACTGGTGTTTTAAAGCTCTATCCCGAGGAAAATGATTCTGATTGTCCACCTTGTCTATACCTCCATAATTTTAAAAATATGATTCTCCTCAAATCTTTGATGTTCTCAGGAGAACAACCCAAATTTGTCCAACCTTTCCTTATACTTATACCCTACAATGCAGGCAGCATCTTGTTTAACCTCTTCTGTACCTTTTCCACATTCTCCGCAGCTTTCCAATAATGGGGGTGACCAGAACTGCAAACAATGCCCCAACTACACTCAGACTAAAAGTTATGTACCGTAGCTGTAGCATGACTTCCTTACTCTTCCACCCAACACCATCACCAATGGAAGCAAACATCTTCTTTATCACCATATTCACCTGTGCAGCCACTTTTGGTGAGCCATGGACCTGGATCGCAGGATCTCTTTATATTTTACATATACTCCTTTTATTTGACCACCCAAAGAAGATTGATTAAACTCCAACTGCCACTTCTCTGCCCATATCTGTAACTGATCTGAACTCCAGTCTATTCTTTGATATTCCTTTACTCTGTCCAATACTGGTATCACACACTTGCTAATCCACCCACCCACATTTTCAATGAAAATCATAAACACACACACACACACACACACACACACACACACACACACACACACACACACACACACACACACACACACACACACACAACACACACACACACACACACACACACACACACACACACACACCCCCGAGGTTCCAGCACTGATCATTATAGAATGCCCCTATTCACAGACATCCAACCATAGCAACAGCCTTCCACCATTACTCTCTGTCTTCTGTTGGCAAGTCAGTTCTGATTCCAAATTTGCAATTCATTTTGGATCATATGCATCTTTATTTTTTGAATCAACCTACTATCTAGAACATTATTAAATGCCTTACTAATATCCATATACACAATGTCTAGTGTTTCACCATCATTAAGAGCCTCTGTCACTTCCTAAAACAGGCATGACCTGCCCTGCACAAAGCCATGCTGACTGTTCAGACCGTTCCTTTCCAAATGCACACAAATCCTATTCCTCAGTGTCCTCTCCAGGAGCTTGCCTGCCATTGACGTGAGGCTCACTGTCCTGTCATTTTCTGGATTATCTCTATTTCTTTTCTTGAACAAAAGCACAACATTTGCTATTCTCTCGTCCTCTGGCATCTCGCTTGTTGCCAGTGAGGACACAAAGATCTTTGTCAAAGTCCCAGCAATTTTCTCACTAGCTTCTTTCAGTATACTGGGATATACTGTATATAGCCATCAGGCTTTAGGGACATCCACCTTAAAGATTTTCTAAAGGTTCAGCGCTACCTCTTCCTTAAACACAAAACATTCCAGCATATTAGCATGTTCCACTCTGTCTTCACTGTCCTCTGAATCCTTTTCTTTAATAAATACTGACACAGAGTACTCATTTAGTAGCTCAGCCATTTGGTCTGACTCAAAGCACCAATTATTTCTTTTATCCTTGATTCAACCTACTCTCTCCTCAGTTGTCCCCCTTTTCTTAGCATAACATGCCCTGGGATTCTCCTTGACCTTGCTTACCAAGAGCATTTTATGATCCCTATAGGCCTTTCAAATTGCATGCTTGAGCACTTTCCTGCTATCTTTATATTCTAGAAGGGCCTATTCTGATATAAATGCTTCCTAAATCTTGTCTTTTCCTTCCTGACTAAATTTAGCTCTCAAGTCATCCAACTTTCTCTTACTTTGTCATCCCCTGGCCTTACTCCTTACTGGTACACGTCAATCCCATACTCTGCTCAGCTGGTCTTTAAACAAATCCCAAATGCCAGCCATGGGCTAGTCTGACAGCAGCTATTCCCAGTCAACACCTCTCAGCTCCTGTCTAATCCTGTTATAATTTGGCATCTAATTTAGAACCTTCCTCCATGATCCAATTCAGAACTACCTTAAAACGTAATGAGTTGTTGTCACTATTCCCAAAAATATTCTTCCACTTTCATGCACACATGTTACTACTCTGTTACTTAAAAATTTATCATTTTTAATGTATTTGCTATTTAAAACATGATGTATTTATAAATATACTGGAGGTTGGTCAATGCATGTTCTGAAGATACAGAGAATATACAGAGCTGTTTCTGTCTTCCAATGGTCAAGTGGGCAAATAGATAACCAAGAATTGTAGGGAAACTATGGAAACCAGAAGCCCACCTCTGCACCATTATTGTACGGGCTCATGTCAGCTGGGGAAGCATTTGGCCTTTGACCTCCATGACCAGGAAGGAGTAAAACTTGGCAGTGTTCACCCTTCATAATTTTGTGTGTGGTGAGCCTATTGAAACAGAAACAGTATTAGTTGACCTTGACGATTAACGGTAGAGTAGGGATAAGCATGACATTATTAGAGCTTGCGATGCTCCAGAGTTCACAATTCAATTTCAGCGCTGTCTTTAAGGGAACTGTACATTCTCCCCGAAAACTGTATGGGTTTCCTCCGGGTGCTCCGGTTTTCTACCACTGTCCAAAAATGTACCGGTCAGTAGGTTAATGAGTCATTGTAAATATGACTGTGATTAGGCCACTGTTAGGCTGGTGGGCTGCTGGGTGGTGTGGCTCGTTTGGCTGGAACAGCCTCTTCCACACTGTACCTCTAATTAAATGAAAGAAGCTACAAATCTATTGGTCTTACAAAGGTACAGGGGGTCCTCTGCTGAGGGACTGAAGAATAACTGGTGCTCAGTGAACTATACTTATGGAACACTATTGTTGAGAAATTAGAAGAAACACGGCTAGGCATATAGTGTGTCATGGCACAAGAAAGAGTGCGGATGCTGGAAGTCTGAAGCAACACATGAAGTTCTAGAGGAACTCAGTGGGCCAGGCAACGTCGATGGAGGGAAATGGACAGGTGACATTTTGGGTCAAGATCCTTCATCGGGACTTGGAGGGAAGAGGGGAGACAGCCAGCACAGAATGGTGGCAGCAGAAGTATGTTATGAAGAAGGACACATGGCTGTAGTAGCGAGTCTGGGTTAGGACGTGGTCAGAGTCGGGGAGCGGCAGAGGTCGCGAGGGGGAGTCAGTGAGAGAGGCTGCTGCATCCACCCATCACCAACCAGCTTTTAACATCATTCTCTTTAATCCCTACTCCCCTACCTTCCCCCTCACCTCAGCTCACCTATAACCTACCAACTTGTGCTACACTCTCTCCCCCACCTTCTTATTCTGGCTTCTGCCTCTTTCCTTTCCTGTCCTGATGAAGGATCTCAGCCTAAAATGTTTTCTAGATCCTTCCATAAATGCTGCCTGGCTTGCTGAGTTCCTCCAGCGTTTTGTGTGTGTTGTTCAAGATTTTCAGCATCTGCAGAGTCTCCCGTGTCACAGCAATCTGAACAATCTATAGGGTTGAAGAAGGCATGTTGAAATAATAATAATGCTATTTCCTAATTCTGTTCCGTAACCTCAAACTGGTATGCATGGCAGATTGGATTTGCACATGCTAATATCTTACCTACACTATTCCAAGAACGCAGAGCTAATTTATGAAAGCAGGTAAGTTACAAATGCAAAAGGGAAGGAAATAAATTGGAAAGCATGAGTTGTGGATAGAAGGATGGTGGCCATGAAGTTGGAGGTGAGGTGTTGTAACAAGTTCAAAGCATTAAAAACAGTAACATTGAGGGTTAGAGTGCCAAAGCCTGAGATGCTGGAATCAGAGGCAGAAGTGGGTCATTATCTCAACGACATTGGCTTCCAGACTAGGGCTGGAGATTAGACGTTTCAGAGACTTTTAAAGTATGAGTCCCTTGACAAAATGTCTATGCCTTGTGTAAAACAGCTATAGATCAAATAATTCTGACCTACTTTAAGCAGCACATAATTATACCCTGAACTATTTTATTAAGAACTGGTCCAATGTATATAGCCTGCATTGTTCTCAAATTTTATGCAAAGCATTTTATGTAATCAACGTCAAAGTATGCAGTCTCCTTCATTTAGTGTGACTCTGCATTTGGAATTAATTTTCAAACTGTGTAAACCAGTCAGAATTCCGTCTCATGGATCTTTTGGGTTTTAAATTAATTTCTTCATATTGTGCTCAAAAACATTAAGCAACCCATCAAGCACAAAATGTCGGAGGAAATCAAGTCAGGCAGCAACAGTGGAGGGGAATAAATAGTCATCATTTCAGGCCAAGACCCTTCATTAAGAATGCTGCCTGATCTGCTGAGTTTTCCAGCGTTTTGTGTGCACTGTTCAAGGTGTCTGGCATCTGTGGAATCCCACGTGTCTACGCTACCCAACAGAATTTCTGGTCCTTATTAACTTCTAAATTTACATTACAGCACCTAATTTCTCCCCAACAAAAAACTTCACAATCCATCCTTATCTCTAAATCCTCAGGCTCCTTATCTAATAAATGGAACTGAATGGCACTATTACTCTAATAAATAGCAGGAAGACTGAAGGCACAAGGCAGACTGCATATGCTGGAAGTCTGGAGTAACACACACAAAATTCTGGAGGAACTCAGCAGGTCAGGCAGGATCCATGGAAGGAAATTGACAACTGATGTTTTGGGACAAGTCTCTTCATCAGTTAAAGATGTTTGTACCATAAGAATAGAGCATCTAAATAATTATATCCAAGGGATGAATGAGGATAGCATGATGGAATTTTAGGTTCAGCTTGTGGGATAGAAGGTTGAGTCCAAAGTTAGTGTCTAAATTTAAACGACACTCTCAAGGGTATGACGACAGCGCTGACTCAATTGATCTAGGAAACTAGATTAAAGTATAATATGGTAGAGCAGCAATGGCCAGCATTCAAGGAAAAAATTCAATAATCTGAACAAAGGTAGATTCCAATGAGAAAGACAGGCTCTGTGCCTAAATTTTTAAAAATTGAGGATGATACTATATTTAAAAAGAAACTGAACAATGTTGCAAAGATTAGTGGTAGGCCTGAAGATTGGGAAATTTTTAGAAGCCAGTAATGGGTAACAAGAAAAATCACAATCAGGGGAAAGAAAGAGTATGAGGATAAACTAGATAGTAATATTTAAAAGATATCATAATAGTAATTGCAGATACATAAAAAGGAAGACAATAGCTAAGGTGGACATTGGTTCTGCAGAAGGTGATGCTGAGGAATTAATGATGAGACATTGAAAAAGGGGGAGTTTCTAAGCAATTATTTTAGATTAGCATCCATATCAGAAACCATTAAAAATATCCTAATGCAGGGGTGGTGAATATTTATGAGATCATGTGCCAAAACTTCTCTTATGTGCACTGGTAATTTTGAGTGAGATTATCACTGACTAATGAATTAGTAATAATTATTATTAACATTTCTTTAAGGAAAAAGAATGAGCCCTAATGCTTGTTTATGTGTATTCATTGTTTTATCATTAATAAAAGTACAATACAGACAGAATAAAATAAAGAAGCACTTTAGAAATCCTCTTCAAGGTTTGGCACTTCATGCTGAGTGCCAACAAAATTTTTGTATGTGCCATAGTTTTGCCATTCCTGTATAACTATAAGTATTCAAGGGTTTATATGAAGAGAATTTAAAACCATTTCTATCACCAGAAAGAAAGCTGTTAAGCTAACTAATGGGGTTGGATCTGCTGCTTTGCATCTTAGGGTATTCAAAGAAGTTGCTGCAGAGATACTGGCTGTTGGTTGTAATCTGCCAAAAGTCCATGGGTTAAGGAGAGTCTCAGAGGATTGGAAAATTACAAAAGGAATGCCAACTATTCAAGGAAGGAGGGAAACAAAAAGCAGGAACTAAAGACCAGTTGTCTAACATCCGACATTGAGAAATTCTAGATTCCTTCATTAATGACATATAGCAAAGCATTTGGAAAGTTACTAGTTGATCAAGCATAGTCAATGTGGATTAATGAACAGCAAATTATGTTTGACAAATTTGCTAGAATTTTCTGAGGATGTAATAAGAGTAATAACTTATTGATAGAGCCCATTTCATACAAACAATGATGATCAACATTTTTTACAATGGGACAAAGTAAAAACATGAAAATAAAAGACAGAAATATGTTAGTTAAAAGCAAGATTAAATAAATAGGTTTTGAGCTGGTGTTTAAAACTGTCAACTGCATCCATTATATTTTTATATATTGAGCTCCACAGTTTAAAAAACCTGACCTACTAATTTTCTTTCGAGGTGCGTAGTTGAAAAAAGCTGACCTGTTAATTTTCTTTCGAGGGAGATTGTTTAAATTTAAGAGATTGGTGGAAAAGGACCTGAGAGCTCAGGCAGGATTATAAGATGAAAGTAATTCTGTGATGCACTCCAATCCCAGACCATTGAGAGCTTAAAAAACAAGCAAGAGAACTTTAAAATCAATTCTAAAAGACACAGGAAGCCAATACAGAGTAGTTAAGATGGGAGTGATGAACTCATTCCTCTTGGTTTTAGTAAAACATCTAGCAGTGGCTTTCTGAATGAGTGGAAGTTTGTCAATAGGATGCTTTGGAAGGCCAGGAAAAAGTGCACTGCAGTAATCTGGTCTATTCGATATAAAGGTATGAAATAGTTTTTCAGCACCATTATGTGACAGAAACAGATGTACATTTACAATATTTCTTAAATACAGAAATTCTGCTCTGGTCACTTTCTTTGTTTGGGATTTGAAATTCAAATTTGAATCAAAGAGAACACCTAGGCTTGTGACTTCTGATTTTACAAGGGGAGCCAAGTTCCCAAGTTTGTCAAGAAGTTTATTTCTTTTGGCTTTGGGCTAACCAAAAATATTTCAGTTTTATCTTCATTTAGTTTTAGGAAATTATTTCTCAACCATTTGTTTATTGCAGCCAAACCAGAAGTCAAAGAAATTATGGCATTATCATTGTCAGGCTGAACCGAGGTATACAATCGTGTGTCATCTGCAGAACTGTGGAGACCAAGTTCACGCTCTCTGGTGATGTCTCCTAAGAGGTGCATGTATAAGGAGAAGAGTAGGGGAGCAAGATGACTTCTCTGAGCAATACCAAAAGGCACATCTTAGAAAAATGGTCTCCCAGCTAGACAAAACTTTTTCTGAGATATATGAACAAAACCAATTAAAGGCACTACCAGCGAGGCCGATCAGTTCTCAAGGTGGTCAAGGAAATGGTGGAGTAACTTCTGTTGAAGGCAGCACTTAGATCTAGAAGAATTAGAACTCAGACTCTGTTGGCATCGGTGCTGAGTTTAATGTCATTGACAATTTTGGTAAGGACCGTCTCTGTGCTGTGGTTTGCTCTAAAACCTGACAAAATCTTTTTAGTATATTGTTCTGATTCAGAAAGTTGTTGAGTTGGTTGAAGTGGCTTTCTCAAGGATCTTTCCCAGGAAGGGAAGACTTGATCTAGACCTGTAGTTAACCAGTAACTCACTATCAAGGTTTGGCTTTTTAAGTAGGGCTTTGACAGCTGCAGTTTTGAAGACATCTGCAAAAACCCCAGTTTCAAGGGAAGTTGTTAATAATTTTTCTAACAGAATTGAAAACACTATTAAAAGAGTTCTTAAAAAGTGTAGTAGGGACAGGGTCGAGACTCACTGTTTGCTATAATCTTACAGAGCTCTACATCAGATATACTTGTAAATTTTGACATGGTTGCTGTCTTTTTATAAGTTTGATGAAAGGACAACCAGTATATGTAGCACATTTGGGTTCCAGATAAGGTGCCAC
>NW_026781086.1:0-14340 GCF_030144855.1 Hypanus sabinus
GGACATTATCTTCTCTGTGTGACAAGAAGAATGCAGCCAGTAGCATCAACTAGCATACACGACCTTTTCTGACTTTACGAAGGCTTTGACTCTCTCAACTAAGAGAGACTAAGAATTATCTTTCTATTATTTGCCTCTCCTCAGAAATTCATCTCCTTTTTTTTTCTGTTATAAGATAATGTGCAACCCATTATTCAAAGTAATGGTTCACTGCGGGCCCATTCCCATTGCAGAATGGGGTCAGGAAAGGTTGCTCATTGCTACAACTTTATTCTCATGCTTCCTCAGTCAAAACATATTTCCTTCTTGATTGAAGCTAATCTATGCCCCGAAACACTGACTCCCTATTCACCTCCACAGATGCTGTCTGACCTGCTGAGTTCCTCCAGCATTTTGTGTGTATTCCCCAGGATTTCTAGCATTAACAGAATCTCTTGTGTTTTCATTAATGTTAAAATCTCCCATTTTGCTCCCAGATTTATTGATCTTTGCGGAGCTCTGTTCATTTCAAAGTTCAAAATAAATTTATTATCGAAGTATATACAGTACAGGTTTCCCTGCTAGCTGAAGATAGAGCATTCCCATAAAATGGTTCATAAGCCGGAATGTCGTAAAGTGAATAAGCAATTACCATTTATTTATATGGGAAAAATGTGTGAGTGTTCCCAGACCCAAAAAATAACCAACAAAATCTTACCAAATAACACATGAAACCTAAAATAACAGAAACATATAGTAAAGGCAGGAAAGATATGATAAATACTCAGCCTATATAAAGGAGAAATAGTTTTCTGCAATTATTGCAGCACTATCTAGCGTAACGAAACTCTCACTACGTAGTGCATAATCTCACTAGTTGAGTGAACTCGGCCTTATCTCCTTGGAGCAACAGAGGATGAGAGGTGACCTGATAGAGTTGTACAAGATGATGAGAGGCATTGATCATGAGGATAGTCAGAGGCTTTTTCCCAGGGCTGAAATGGTTGCCACAAGAGGACACAGGTTTAAGGTGCTGGGGAGTATGTACAGAGGAGATATCGGGGGTAGAATTTTTACTCAGAGAGTGGTGAGTGGGTGGAATGGGCTGCCGGCAACGGTGGTGGAGGCGGATACAATGGGGTCTTTTAACAGGCTTTTAGATAGGTACATGGAGCTTAGAAAAATAGAGGGCTATAGAGAAGCCTAGTCATTTCTAAGGTGGGAACATGTTCGGCACAACTTAGTGAGCCGAAGGGCCTGTGTTGTGCTGTAGGTTTTCTATGTTTCTATGTAGCAGAAGCAGTCTCACTGGAAGCACTCTCTCCAGTAACCTTTAAGCTATGAAGCTGCCAAGTCATACCAAATAACACATAAAAATACATAGCCTATGTAAAGAAGAAATAATGTACGTACAGTGTAGTTTCACTTACCGGAATCGGGAAGACAGCGAGCACACTGATGATGGTGTGTTAGGCTGAGTCGTTGGAGGTTGGGGTGGTGGGAGGTAGAGGAGGCTGGGGTACCATCTCATTGTCATCTGTTTCCATCAGGGCAGGCAGGTCGCTAACATCTTCTATGTCTGCCTGCCTCAATGTCAAAGGTTGAGGTTCGTCGTCTGCTGTGGCTGATGTGGAAGGCTTGAAGAATGACAGTGTGCTTGACTGCTTAGCCTTGCGCATTTTTCTATCATACAGTTCTTTGTAAACACTCAAACCATCCTGCAAATATGCCCTAAACCTATGTACTCTTTCAAAATTAAAGTCATACGTTTCTGCAATCATTGCAGTGTTGTCAATCGCAGCAAAAATCTTACACAATTGCTTCATGTTCAGTTCCTGGAAGTCTTCACTTTCAGGCTGTTCACTACTGTGTTTGGTTTCGATAGTTATCGTTTCCTCTTGCAATTGCATCATCTGTCAGTTTCTTCTATTGAAATAATTGTCTTGTTCAGCAATTTTTTCCAATAAATTGCAGTTTTGTCACAGTTAAACATTTGATAATACGAATAACCACCTTCTGTAATTATTTTCTTCAGTTCTGCTGGGAACTTTTCGGCAGCTTCAGCATCAGCTGAAGCACTGTCTCCAGTAAACATTAAACAATGAAGCTGCCATCGCCTCAGAAACCAATCAAACCACCCATGACTACCTTTAAATTCCATTTTTGCAACACTTGCATCACCATTGTCCAGTACTTGCTGTTTCAGCTTATTAAAAAGACTGACTGATTTCTCCTTAAGTGTAAGATAATGGAACACCACGCCTTGTACACTCATCAACCCACTCAAGCAATAGAAATTCCATTTTATATTTTATCCACTACTGGATGCCAACTAAGAGAGACCACTTTGCTACGAGCAGAACCAACAGTAACATCGGCAGCTTTCAAGATTCTTTCTCTCTGCGTATAAATAGTGCGAATGGTGGATGCAGGCAAGTTCAACACGTGGACAATGTCCTTATTTTGTTCATCATGATCGAAATGCTTAATTATGTCTAGTTTTAACGCTAAGTATAACACTCTTATGAGCTCTTTTAGGCTTTTCCGATTCCTTAGAACTCATCTTGCTAACAGATGCACAAAATAAATCAATATAAAGTACAGATGCTCACAGCCACGTGTTTAAGCAATGCCAGCTAGAATGCAGTTCCGGGGGAGGAGCTCGGCTGTTCGGCACGCGCTGCCTTTTTTCATAACAGCAAAAACACCTTCTGTTAGCAAAAACAGGTAACTAATGTAGGTCTTTCGTAGCAGCAAGGTGTCGTAAAGCAAACGTTCGAAAAATGGGGGCCACCTGTATATGTCACCATATACAACCCTGAGAATCATTTTCTTGTGGGAATACTCAATAAATCTATAGAATAATAACCATAACAGAATCAGTGAAAGACTGCGCAACTTGGATGTTCAACCAACGTGCAGAAGACAACTAACCGTGCAAGTACAAAGAGAAAGAAATAATAATAATTACATAAATATGGAGAATATGAGATGAAGGGTTTTTGAAACTGAGTTCATTGGTTGTGGGAACATTTCAATGATGGGGCAAGTGAAGTTATCCCTTTTGTTCAACAGCCTGATGGTTGAGGGGGAATAACTGTTCCTGAACCTGGTGGTGTGAGCCCTGAGGCTCTTATACCTTCTTCATGATAGCAACAGCGAGAAGAGATCATGATCTGTGTGGTAGGGGTTCCCTGTTTTCCTGTGACAGCGTTTCATATAGATGTGCTCAATGGTGGAGAGGGCTTTACCCATTATGGACTGGGTATTCACTACTTTTTGAAGGGTTTTCTGTTCAAGGGATTATGGTGTTTCCATACTAGGCTGTGATGCAGGCAGTCAATATACTCTCCACCACTTATCTATTTCAGTTTGTCAGTGTTTCAGATGTCATGCCTTATCTCCACAAACTCCGAAGAAAGTTGAGCTGCTGCTGTACTTTCTAAAAAATTGCATTTACATGCTGAGCTCGACAGGTCCTCTGAAATAATAACACTAAAGAATTTTAAGCTGCTGATCCTCTGTTTAGGACTGGCTCATTTCCTTCTGATTTCCTTCTCATGAGGTCAATAATCAGTCCTTGGTCTTACTGGCACTGAGTTTGTTGTTAAGACACTACCAGGCTGGATTTTCAATTTCCCTCCTAGATGCTGAGTCATCACCTTTGATTCAGCCTATGACAATCGTGTTGTCGGCAAAATTGAAATGTGGCATTGGAGCTGTGCTTAGCCAGCCAGTTGTAAGTGTAAAGTGAGTAGAGCAGCGGGCTCAGCCCATAGCCTAGGTCATGCACCTCTGCTGATGGAGATCTTAGAGGAGATGTTGTTGCCGATCAGACCTGACTGGGGTCTGCTGGTGAGAAAATTGTGGATCCAACTGCACAAGGAGGTATTGAAGCCAAGGACTTGGAGCTTAATTCTAGGCAGTTTCTAGAGTAGGTTATATGGTCAGCACAACTTTGTGGGCTGAAGGACCTGTAATGTGGTGTAGATCTCTATGTTCTATTAATCAGTTGCGAGGGGATGATGGTAATGAATGCTGAGCTGTAGTCGATAAAGAGCATCCTAATGTATGTACCTTTGCTGTCCACATGTTCCAAGGTTGAGTGAAGAGCCAATGAGATGGCATCTGCTGTGGACCTGTTGTGCTACTAGGTGAACTGGAGCGGATCTAAGTCACTTCTCAGGCAGGAGCTGATATGTTTCATCACCAACACTTCATCGCTGTTGATGCGAATGCTACTGGACGATAGTCACTGAGGCAGGTCACCACGCTCTTCATGGGCACTGGTCTAGTTGAGGCCTTTACCCTGGGTTAATACACTGTACAAGCAGTATGGGAAAAGTAATTTACTGAGGCACCTACAAATGCTGGTTATAAACCCGGGAGGAACAGAGTTGTATTCTAATATTCCAGTTTCTATTTGTGAACTCACATTACTGAAGGATGTTTATTTCTATATTCACAGGAGCAAAAGTATTGGTGCACAGCATACACTGGGAGAGAACAGAAGTTTTCCTCCTTGAAGGATATAGGCTAGGTGGGTTGCTGCAATTATTTCAAAGTTCAACGTTCAAGGTACATTTATTATCCAAGTATGGATATCATTTTCTACCTTGAGATTCACCTTCTTGCAGACAGCCAGAAAACAAAGAATCACGATCAAATTCATGAAAAGACCCTTGGCACAAAGGGTGTCATACATCCAATGTGTGAAAAAAGAGAACAAGTCATGTAAACAACCCACAGAAGATGAACTGAAAGTGAGTCCAGAGCCACAGAGCCAGTTCAGTGCTGCAGGTGGTCCAGAAGCCCAGTGGCTGCAGGCCACAGCCAGGGAGCCATGGTCAGCACTGAGGCGAGTGCCGATGGTTGCAGGTCTCTGTCGCAAACTCAGTTCAGCACTGAGCCAAGTAAAGCCTCCCGGAGGAACGAGCTGAACACCGGGTGAGCTCACCAGTCAGTCTCAAGAACTTAATCTTTTAAAATCTGGCTTGGCGCTTTAATCAGTGAAATATCGGTTCATTATCTGCTCTTAGACCTGAGCCCTGTCACTTCAGTCCAGCCCAAAGGTTCAGTCTGGCTCTAAGCAATGGCTGTGGCAGCCACACCTCTATTCTCAGGAGTCCAGTTCACCAATACCAACAAATGCTGGGTTGTACAGGCGGTTCAAAAGCACATCTCCCAGTGATAAATTACAGACAGTGGATGGCAGTAATCACAGTCCCAAAAAGCGTATTTAGTGGAAATAGTAGTTGGTAGTTATTCTTGCTGCCTGCAAAACTTCCTTGTGTCTCAGCAGGGCCATCTTTGCAGGTAAGCGGTAATGTGCTGGTAATTTGGTATAGTTTGTTAGTTATCATTACCAATGATAACTTTTTTCTTTTTAAAATTCCAATCTACTAACTTAAAATCGGTGGTCACTGTATTAGATACATCTATACACTTGCTTGTTAATACAAATATCTTAACAGCCAATCACTTGGCAGCAACCCAATGCATAAAAGCACACAGACATAGTCAAGATGTTCAGTTATCGTTCAGATCAAACAGCAGAATGGGAAAGAAACATGATTTAACTGACTTTGACAGTGGAATGATTGTTGGAGTCAAATGGGGCGATTTGAGTATCTTAGAAATTTTTGATCTCTGGAGATTTTCATCACAACAGTCGCTAGGGTATACAGAGAATGGTGAGTGAAACAAAACAAAATCTAGTTCTGGCAGTTCTGTGAGTAAAAATGTCTTGTTAGTAAGAGAGGAGAATGGCCAGACTAGTTGAAGCTGACAGAAAGGTATCAATAACTCAAATGACCACGTGTCACAACAGTGGTGTGCAGAAGAGCATCTCTGAATGCACAACACATCAAAGCTTGAAGTGGATGGGCTACAGAGTATCAGAGGAGCTCACATACTCAGTGGCCACTGTATTAGTACAGGAGGTAGGTAATAAAGTAGTCATTTCCATATGCTCTTACTAGATAAGAGGAGGCAAATTCTCCCATCTAGCCTGTGCTCGCAGGTAAGTTCCATTCCCTCACTAATTTTCCCTGTAATCTATTTCCCCTCATTCCCATCAATTCTACTTCCCACCAATACTAGGGGCAATTTACAAAGGTTAACTGGTCTCCCAAATTGCAAATTGCAAATGGCAGAGGAAAACAAGGCACCTGGAGGAAACTCACATGGTCCCAGGGAGAATGTGCAGCTCCCACAGACAACACCAGAGGCAGGGATTGAACCAAGGTCAGTGGAGTTGTAGGTAGCAGCTCTACTACCTGCACTTCAGTGACACACATTTATTTTAATTCCAAAGGAACCAAAGGTACCTTGACTATGAGCTCCACGATTTAATCCCAAAACCAGCTTACTTTCTAACACTGCATAACTGGTGAAAAACAATCAATCTGAAAATGTTAACTCTTTCTTCACAGATGCTGTTTCCAGGGTTTTCTCTCTTTATTTATAAAAATATCAGATTTTCATTTAAGGTATACAATATTGGTGATTAAATAAAAAGCACTGAGTTCCAGAAGTATGTATTCAAAATGAACACTGAAATTAACATTAGAAAGAGACTTTAAGTTGCTATCCTTGGCCTTATTGCACTTTTGCCATCTGGTTCTGAGCCCCATTCCAATCTTTCAGCCAGAAGTACTGGCCTAGTAAGTCAATGTGTAAAAATGTACTTTTAAGCACTGTGCATAGGAGATCCAACTTAATTTTGTTTGTGTGTGAGTGAGTGTGAGTGTGAGTGTGAGTGTGAGTGTGAGTGTGAGTGTGAGTGTGAGTGTGAGTGTGAGTGTGAGTGTGAGTGTGAGAGTGAGAGTGAGAGTGAGAGTGTGAGAGAGTGAGAGAGAGAGAGAGAGAGAGAGAGAGAGAGAGAGAGAGAGAGAGAGAGAGAGAGAGAGAGAGAGAGAGAGAGAGAGAGAGAGAGAGAGAGAGAGAGAGAGAGAGAGAGAGAGAGAGAGAGAGAGAGAGAGAGAGAGAGAGAGAGAGTGAGAGTGAGAGTGAGAGAGAGAGAGAGAGAGAGAGAGAGAGAGAGAGAGAGAGAGAGAGAGAGAGAGAGAGAGAGAATTATGAATCCCAGTGATTCTGCATATCATAACACAGAAATTTCATATTCTTCTGCCTGGCTATGAAAGAATCATTAATAATATTCTGCATTGTGTCAAGAGTACTTTGGAGAAGATTTACCCAACACTTATGGGTGGGTTATTGGAAGGGTCAGCTTGTATTTTTGGCAGGTTTAGTGTAGTTTGAGGTAGATATCAGATTCCTCGACCCAGATTGGAGTTCTTTACCAAATGAAAGGGCTAACCTTAGAATTAGGTGGTTCAAGAACAAGCCTTAAAGGGTTCAAGTGTTTCATTGACAGATCCCTGCCAGCAGCTCAGATAATAAATGATGAAGAAGGCCATCATCGTCTGGTCAAGATACATTATTGTGTTCAAACTGCATATTAGCATGACAACATTGCAGCGCTATGGTAAGCCCTATGGTATGCAACCTAACTGAAGTCACTGCTGTGTACTCAGAGGACGAGCTACAGTTTAATAAACTGTGATATGTGCACTTAATGCTGCCGATCATTTTCATCAATTGGCTTTTAATGCGTAAAAGAAGTACTATGTAATACAAACCCTCGACCTCTTGCATCTGTACGAAGTGTTAAACCAAGGTTTCTTTTCACTGAATGGTGCAATTCAACCAGAAGAGCAAGAGGTCATCCTGTTTCCTGACCAAAATTTACTTCTCAATTGTGATATCTGAAGAGCAAATTGCCAAATCATTTATTTAATTGCTGTGCACAAATTATCCATGTTCCTTTACTTGAGAGTGTGGCCCCTTCAAAGACAAGTGTTTTGGAATGCCCTGAGGTTGTAAAAGATGCTATATACAGTAAATGCAAATTTGTTCTTTGTTTCATTAGATTTTGACCACAAATTAAACAGATGATAAAAGCCATCTGGTCTACACTGAAGAACATCCTACGACGCTTGCATTAAAATGCCCAGTTTAATTCTAAATGGATCTATGACCATTGCTTTACGTTCTTCATTGCAAAATCTTCAGCTGTAAATTGCTTGCAAAAAAAACCTGCTGAGCATTATAAATGAAATTCAGTAAAATGTCAGAGTAGAATTGCTAATACTTTAGCAGTAGGTACCACTAGACAACAAAAAATTTGCATCCTGAATACTTAAGGATTTTGGGCTACTGATCATGAAAATCCATATGAAATTTCCCTGTCACGCACTATTTTTCTTGAAATTGCCCATGTTTGTATTTCAAGTCACGATAACTGAAGATGTTTTTGTTGGTCCACAAATCAAACAGGTCAATGATAGGCAATTTGAAGAAATTCTTGTGGGACTGGAGAAAATCACATGGAAAGCATTCAAGGGTGTTGTTGGAAAAACTTCTTGGCAACTACAGAGCACCAAACTACATGCAATTGGTTTTAAAAAAAAAACATGCTTTCAGCACATAAAACCATGAAATGCAACATGTCACTAAAGATTCATTTTCTGCATTCTCATTTAGACTTCTTCTCTGCAAATCTTGGAGCTGTCAATTACCAGCACGGTAAAAAGTTTCACCAAGACATCGCGGTCATGGAGAAACTGTATCAGAGCAACAGGAATCTAGCAGTGCCAGCTGATTATTGTTTGACACTGAAGTGAGAAGCCTCAAACACTTGAGTACAAATGAAAATCATCAACAAAACATTTTTAGCTTAGTCGAACTATTGAAAAGCGTCAGCACCGTTATGCAATTAAATGCATTATATTTAATAAAAGTTAATTTCTTGTTTCTCCAAGTTCCTACATGATACAAGTAGTTTGAACTTATATTTGTGCTCTGCTTCAAGCGGTCAATCATAGACAGAAAAAAAATTTTGAGGAAGCAACACATGAAAATAATTGTTGTTCATTGTAATTTGTAAAATTTACATCATGGTCTTTGACTCTGAAGCTTGGTAATATCTTGAAAACAATAGAAATACTGAACTACTGTATAATTTCAACAACTATTAGCTAAAGTTAAGATGATATTGCAACCACAATCTGAGTCACAATAACTTAATATCAATGTTTTGTGCATTGAAGTGCCTCACTTTCCTCAAGACCATAAACTTCAAGATAGTAAATTAATATCTGATTGCTGCTTTTACTTTTGTACTGATATGCTATTAAAATATTATCAAATTTAAGGACAGATTTAAATTTAAGAGCATAGCAAATACTTTTATCACTTTTTAACAATTGTATGATTTATTAAAATACACCGCACTTTACATTCTAGAAAATAATTGAAAGGGAAAGCAAAATTGCCTAAAAATTGGATTAGCACACCATAAGTTCAATGTAAACTGAGACTGGGGAGAAAAATGCACAGTTCCCTTTAATCCCATGTATAACATACAGTATTTTAAAACCTAAACACATTCCTTCTTTAATCTTGTGTGTGTTCATATCATGATCCCGGATAGGAGAAACAATGCATTGTGCTGGCCCTCCAGTAACCAACATTGTCACAGGCAGTCACTATGCACCAGTAACATTATGCAAGAAGTGCCTAGCAAATAAAGCTCTGCCTCTTTGAATGTGTGAAATATATACTGTAAATAGTATATCTGCTATGTTTCAATGCCTTTGTAAAATCATTCAAAATAGGCAAAGAAGATGCTGCTTTTCTTCAGGAAGAACTCAAATTTTTTGATTGGCAAATTTTGGGCGGCAATTGAATTTTGAGGCCGTAATTAGGTGGAGGTTGGGGTGGAGGAGGGGGAGGGCTTCGGTGACGAAGTGTATATGGAATTTAGTAAGACCATTCACAAAGTAGGATATGCACGTAGTCAAAACAGAAATAAATGGGATCCAAAGGAGAGTAGTAAATTTCATTCAGAATTGGCTCAATGGCAACAACTATAATAGGGTGATGACAAGAATTCCACTGGGCTTGGTGTTCTGTCATGCACATTTTGTAAGGTCAATGATTTAAGGATTAGATTTGAATGTAATGGATATGACAAAGACTTTTGGAGTTGATGCAAGAACGTGGTTGGCAGTGAGGAAGAAACGAGAGACCAAAGGAAGATAGAGGTGGTCCAGTCAGCTGGGCAGAGAGGTGGCAAATGGATTCAGTCTAGAGAAGTGCATTTGGGGAGGTGAAATAAGCAGTGGGAAAAACACAATAAAGTGAATACACTTTGTTCAAAGATCATTGTATCATGCTGTTGTTTGATCACCATGACCCTGGATGTCTCCTGATTGATCAGGACAGCAAGAACCTCCTTCAGATTCATAAGGAACTTGCACTCTATGAAGCAACAAGTTGTATTCTTAGTGCTCTTGTAATGGAAGAAAAGCAGAACCTAGGACTCTGTATACATTAAATGGTCACTGTATTAGGTACATCTGCCTGTTAATGCAAATATCAAATCATCCAATCATGCAGCAGCAACTTAGTGCATAACAACATTCAGACATGGTCAGGAGATTTAATTGTTGTTCAGACCAGAATGGGGTGAAATGTGATCTAAGTGACTATAACCATGGAATAATTGTTGGTATCAGACAGGGCGGTTTAACAATTTCCGAAACTGATTTCTGGGGATTTTTTTTACACACAACAGTTTCTAGAGTTTACAGATAAGCAAAAAACATCCAGTGAGCAACAGTTCTGTGGCCTTGTTAATGAGAGAGGTCAGAGTAGAATGACCAGATTGGCTCAAGTTGACAGGAAGGTGATAGCAACTCAAATAACCACATGTTAGAAGAGCATCTCCCAAAAGCACAACATGTTGAACTTTGAAGTAGATGGGCTACAGCGGCAGAAGACTTCATTGGGTTTCACTTCTACACCACTGAATGAACAGTATAACAGTTAGACTGAGTTCTGCATAGAGTTCTAGTATCAAATTACATGAAAGGTAATGATCAGAGTGAAGAGAGTGTAAAGGAGATTTATAGGGCTGTTGTGAGGACTGGAAACTGCATCTATGAGGAAAGATTGTATAGGTCAGGTTTTATTTTTTGGAAGAGAAGAGATGACAAGGAGATTCAATTAAGGCATATAGAACAAGAAGGGTACTAAGTAGAATAAATATGAAGAAGTCATTTCCTCTGCCAGAGAATACAAAACCAATGCATAGATTTAAAGTCATTGGTAGAAGGAACACAGGGAAAATAAGGAAATTATTTTTAACCAAAACTCAGTGTCTGAAAGGGTGATATTCATAAGAGCACTTGGACATATACTTAAAGAGCTGTGAACCTTGGGCCGTGGATTTGGTTTTGAGATAGTTTTTCTCTTTTTCAAAGTAACATACTGCAGATATGATTTCTCTAAAGCTATGCATTAACAATGATCTTAAACAGTAAAGTATGTTTTGTGCTGCAGTGTTCTATGACTATGACAAATTAGAAGAATGTTTTCTGGTTAATGTTTCGATCTTACACCATGACACATTGTTAGAAAGATTTACAATATGTTTTGATGTTGCAGCACTCCAATAACATGACACAAGGTGCATGCATAGATCAAACCAAATGCAGCTCTGCTGTAATGCAAGTCAAACCATTCCCAGGTGACGCGAAGAGCAAACTCGTGAAAGTATAGAATGTGCTACAACAGGTCGGTGAAAATAAAGTGAGCAGGAAAAGTCAATAGTGTCTGTTTTTAGAAAAAGTGCAGCTCTGTTACTGGCCTAGACATTGGATTTTATCCTTACTTTGTGTTCTTGATGTATGGGTGCTCGGGTAAGGGTAGCTTGTCTTGCCC
The DNA here is from genome assembly GCF_030144855.1 of Hypanus sabinus. Taxonomy (NCBI): domain Eukaryota; kingdom Metazoa; phylum Chordata; class Chondrichthyes; order Myliobatiformes; family Dasyatidae; genus Hypanus; species Hypanus sabinus. The sequence goes on from NW_026781086.1 coordinate 11,770, forward strand.
ATATCAGAGCTGCTCATCCAAAACATGTCCCCACATGATACTCAGCTCTCACCCATGGCTCCAATAAGCTGTTTGAGTTTGAAGTGGACACAGTAACAGCTTTGACAGTCCAGCTAAAATAGGTGAGAATAGCCAGTATGTTTCAAACCCTTGGTTGGACAGGGACTTGCTCACTGCAACATGCAAAGACTGTTCCTGGGGTCTGGGTGGACGAGACCAACACAATGATGGTCCAGCAGGGAACTGTGAAGTAGATGGAGTACATCTGAAGAAGACGTACTGTAGCCAAAGAAGTTATTAATCGTAATGATTCAATGTGCCACTGGACTTTATTCTTCATGTCAGCGAGGGTGATGTTGTTCCATTGCAACAGCTTCTCTTTCACACACAAGCTTTGTTCAACACTTCACTTCAACTCTATATTCCAAACCTTTTTCTTCCAACTATCCTCAAGCTCTGTAGGATGGAGGAAGTGCAAAATGACAGGTAGAGATTCCTACTGGTAGCTCTGAACCTGTACGTACAGTAAATAACCTGCTGATCAGTGTGCATCTTTCTTTGAATCCAGGGTGGCAAGAAGTTTGGCAGCTTCCCAGGTGTCTGAGAAGCCCTGTTTACACCCTAGCAAGGGAAGGGAAGGGTAAAGTTGTCCTTCACAAACCTGCCTTAACAATAACCTACTGTCTAGCACAATGGCTTGCAGTTAACCCCTTTCAATAACAAAGACAGCAGCAACTTATTCTTGGAATGTAGACACTCTTCTGCTTAGAGTGGACACAATGAAACCCAAAGAAGAGCAGTCCTGATAGCCAGCTAATTAATATTGCTGTCTTCAGTGAGATGCAGTTCAGTGATGAAAGATTGATCTGAGAACCTGTGGGAGGATATCTCTTTCTGGAAGGACAAACCTGAAAATCAGAATAGGACATAAGACCATAAGGTATAGGAGCAGAAGTAGGCCATTTGGCCCATCGAGTCTGCGCCACCATTCAATCATGGGCTGATCCAATTCTTCCAGTCATCCCCACTCCCCTGCTTTCTCTTCATACCCTTTGATGCCCTGTCTAATCAAGAACCTATCTCTGCCTTAAATGCACCCAATGACATGGCCTCCACAGCCACTCGTGGCAGCAAATTCCACAGATTTACCACCCGCTGACTAAAGTAATTTCTCCGCATCTCAGTTCTAAATGGACATACTTCAATCCTGAAGTCATGCTATCTTGTCCTAGAAACCTCTACCATTGGAAATAACTTTGCCATATCTAATCTGTACAGGCCTTTTAACATTTGGAATGTTTCTATGAGATCCCCCCTCATTCTCCTGAACTCCAGGGAATACAGCCCAAGAGCTACCAGACATTCTTCATAAAGTAACCCTTCATTCTTGGAATCATTCTTGTGAATCTTCCCTGAACTCTCTCCAATGTCAGTATATCCTTCCTAAAATAAGGAGTCCAAAACTGCACACAATGGACGTATGGAGTTGGATTTGCTATCCGCACTATGCTCTTCTGACAGCCTCCCGATTGCCTCACCAGCATCAAAAAATGCTTGATCACACTTTGCGTCCCCTTCACTTGCTCCTGCCAAGTTACCGTTATCAGCATTTGCACTCCCACCATGATTTGATATGCTGGTCCTCTGAAAGTTGCTTTGAGGAATTTCTGGTACATTTGAGATTTTGGAGTAAAACAAGGTAATGCAACTGAGAGACATGTTGGGGATGTTGATTGGGGTGTCATCAGTGCAGAATGGTTGCGCGAGCCTATGTTTGCAGGTGATCCCACCGGGCGACAGTGTACAGAACACTGGAGAAGGGTTGAGAATGGATTTCTGGATGGAGTCAAAAGATGATAGTGAGTGGAAGATAAACCAACGATAGAGAACAGATGGTTGAAAGCAGATCCAAGTGAGAGCAGCTCTAAAAAAAAATCTGGACAAATGGGAGGTTAATTGTTGGGGGATGCTATCTGTGCACACCAAATGCTCAGGAATAATTCACTCCAATCACAGTAACAAGCTCAATGCCTTGTTTAGTGCTGTGGGTGGAGAAAGCATTTCCAGTGGAGAAGATGGACATTTGATTTATGATCATGTTCAATGCTCCAAAGAAACTTTCTAACATTTAACAATGCTAAGAGTTTTTTGTCTTTCTCCCTACTGCCTACTACTTATCTCTTTAATTTACTAGTCCAGTAGACTTAACTATACCTGTGGCTGCAGATGTCAAATTACAATCATTCTCTGGGTATGTTATAATTTGAAATATAAATCTTCCTCCAGTGCCTTAATGCTCCTTTTATAATGTTGAGTCTAGAACAGTTCATACTGCTCCAATTGAGGGGTAACAAAGGCTGAAATAAATTAGCATCATTCCTTTGCTTTTCAGTCCTATCTCTCTAGAAATCAGTGCTTTGCTTGCTTTTTAAAAAAAAAATTACCTTATTAACCTGCATTGTAACTTTGATTGATGCATGTGCCCTGAATCCCCTGATCCCTCTGCTTCTCATTGTCATTTGTAATCAAAGAAGCATTGACCTTATTATTATTCCTACCAAAATATATTTC
>NW_026781087.1:0-14308 GCF_030144855.1 Hypanus sabinus
GGTGCTCTAGATTTCTAGCATCTGCAGAATCTCTTGTGTTCAGGTAAGTGAACACAAGGAAATTTGGTAAAGGGAAATGGATCATGGAAGCATAGATTAATGCCACATTGAAACAGGTCCTTTGCCTTGACTTGTGCATACTGACCAAAATGCCGATATTAAGCTCATATCCCTAACAAGCAGCTCACTCACCTTTGGGCACCACTGGACATTCAACTCTCACCCGTGTCTCCAAGTAGCTGTTTGCAGGTGACAGCAACCACAGCCTGATGCACCACTTTGGCAGGCAGGCTAAACCAGGTGAGGGTAGCTGGCGGGCCTCCTACTCTGTAAAGATCAGGAGATGTCTATCCTAACATGCAAAGTCCGCTCCAACAGACTGGATGAACAAGATCAATAGTGAGATCCAATGGCCAGGAAGGCAATTTTGCAACACTTCATGGAGAGTGAAGGGCATGACAAGACACAGACAAAATCATGGTCATCCACTGCAAATGAGGAAGACCCCAAATGTGAAGACTATTCATATCACTGGACCTGGTCTTCCAAGTTCAAGAGAGTGGAACTGACCCAGTGGAATGGCGTTTCCACTTTAAAATCTCTCCCACACAGGTCTGCTGTCATTATTGGAAACAACAGACAACCAACAACCTATATCCCTCAAAAACTATCCACATACATGTCCAAATGTCTTTTTAAATGTCCAAGGAGCTTCAGATCAGACAGAATCTATGGAGAGAAAAAAAAATTGACATTTGAGGCCAAGACCCTTCATCAGGACTGAAATGTTAATTGTTTCCTTCCCTCCATAGATGCTGCCTGGCCTGGCAGGTTCCTCTGGCATTTTGTATGTCTTACTCTAGTTTCCCAGCACCTGAAGAATCCCTTGTGTTTATCTGCTAACTGTTGTTATTTTACCCATTTCAATGGGTATATGGAATGCACTACAGAGGTAGTGGTAGAGGCAGATACATTAGGGGCATTTAAGAGACCCTTAGGTAGGCAGATGGATTATAGAAAAATGGAGGACCTTGGGAGGGAAGTGTTAGATTGATTTTAGAGCAGGTTAAAAGTTCAGCACAACATCATGGGCTGAAGGGCCTATGCTTATGCTGTAGTGTTCTATTTGTGGACAAAATCCCAAGGTGGAAAAGCAGACAAAGCAAGAGTTCTCAGCCTGAAACATCGACAGTTTATTCCCTCAGGTTTATTCCTACTGAGTTAAAATGCATCTGAATAGGATGTTGCCTATGATGCATCAGTAAAAAGCTGGTGAGGGTCAAAGGGGACATGCCAAGTTTCTTTAGTAGAGGCACTGGTGCTCTTCCTTCCATGACACCACCATGGTTGGATTAAGACAGGCTATGAGTGATGTACACTCCAAGGTACTTGAAACATTCAAAAAAATTCAACCTCAGCACCATTGATGAAGTTTTTGACATGCAACTAACTGCCTTGGACTGCAAAAGCTGTTCATTGAGGCCTCAACACTCAAATTTTGTTCCTGAATAAAGAGCCACACAAATTTTTGAGCTCCTTACATTTCATGTATGCCATGACTGTTACAGGAACAATAACAGAGCAGTGGGATGGAATGATTTTACTGAATCACATTAACTGGCCCCATTGAGATGGTAAGTGTGTACACTCAAATGCCTGTGCAAAATGAATCACTGATCACATACACTCCACAATTTCATCTCCACAGTGTTCTATTGTCTTCTTCTAGCCAATGAACCAGACATGAAGTGTGAGCAGCATTGCACAAAAGTGGACGCCAGCCTACACTGATCCCACTGGCTCGCAATAGGACTGCATGCTTCTATGCTTTCTATATACTGTATGCATTATGGAGAATCAATGATCAAGGGTGGCAAGGTACCACAGCGATTAGCACAATCACTTTTCTATGCAAGCAATCACCAACTGGGGGTTCAATTCATGCCACTGTCTGTAAGGAATTTATACATTATCCAAGTGATCACATAGGTTTCCTCCAGGTGTTCAGGTCTCCTTTCACATTCCATGGGCATAGAGGTACGTTGTGGGAATGTTATGTTGGCACTAAGAGCAGGGCATCCCTTGCAGACTGCCTCCAGCACAGTCCTCACCGATCTGATTTGATGCAAAATGACGCACTTCCCTGTATGTTTCAATGTACAAGTGACAGATAAAGCTAATCTTTAAGTCAGTAAACTATTGATTTACATTTACCACCACAAAATACTTTAAAAAGAACTTTTACATCATCGCCTGCTATGACATGACATACACATAGAATGTGAGCCCAAAATGAACTTTTTGAGCAAAGCCATACTGAAACTTAATAATGCTTTTTCAAAGCTCAAAGTAAATTTGTTATCAAAGTATGTATATGTCACCATATAGTCTGTTCAGATTCATTTTCTTGCAGTCATTCTTTGCAGAAGAGCAAAAAATACAATAGAATCAATATAAAACTACACATAAATGAAGACTGACAACAACCAATGTGCAAAAGAAGACAAACAGTGCAAATTTAAAAAAATAATATTGACAGCATGAATTGTAGAGTCTTTGAAAATGAATCCATAGGTTGTGGAGTAAGTTCAGTGTAGAGGTGAGTGAAGTTATCCACTCTGTTTCAAGAGACTGATGGTTGAAGAGTAATAACTGTTCCTGATCCTGGTGGTTTGGGACCTAAGGCTCCTGTACTTCCTTCTCAATGGCAGCAGCGAGAGGAGAGCATGGCCTGGATGGCAGGGGTCATCGATGATGGATGCTGCTTTCTTGTGGCTGTGCTCCTTGTAAGTACACTCTAGAAAGCTGTTGCCTCAGAATTATCCCCCAGTTGATAGCATTAAATGGTAGCATCTGTGTATTTTGCTCTGCCAATGAGATTCATTCCATTGACTTCCAAGTAGATTTCAGAGGCAGAGTACAAAGTATGGGCTCCTCACTGTGTTATATATTATTAGACATCAATAGTTCAGTGTTGCGTTCTGCAAGAACAGCAACATTGAAACCAAACAATTTGAGCCCCGATTCATTTTCTGTGCCTGTGGCAATTCTGGCTTGTTGTACTCCAATTCAAATGTCAAACCTGCCCTAGCTGTCATCCCTACAGTGTAATATGCAATGTTTCAAAAGCTCTGGACTCATTTCCTAAAATATACTCAACTATTTACATATTTCTTCCAAGAAGCCCTTTAAAATTACCAAGAGGAAATTGAGGAAAAGTTAAAATTAAATCCTTCAAGTTCGTGAAATATTTTAATTTGTTACATGTGCTTGTGAAATCCTATCAGCCATGAATCCAAATAAAAGCATCAGCACTTTGGGTTTGAGCAAAGCCAAACTGGAAAAAAGAAGAAACTGAAAGAGGATTGAAGATATAAATTAGTAGGAAGCAGTCAGTGGAATGCACTTCTGGTTTCACTCAACAGTAAAATATTTTATCTGAATGTACTGGCCAGTCAAGAAAGCTTTGTCAAAATAAACCGGGCAAGTGGCTATAGACATTTCGCATTTCATTCCCTGAAACACAGAAAGCACATTCCAAGCAACACACACAAAACACTGGTTGAACTCAACAGGCCAGGCAGCATCTATGGAAAAGAGCACAATCAACTTTTCAGGCCAAGATCTTTCATCAGGACCCTTCATGAACGCATTCCGATAATTTTAAACCTCCAACATTACAGTGACATTAGGCATAGAGTAATAGAATACTATAGTACAGAAACAAGCCTTTCGGCCCACTGAGTCCATGCAGATTCTGCCTATTCCCATCGACCCGCACCCAAACCATAGCCCTCCATACTCCTCCAATCCATGTACTAATACAAACCTCTCCTAAATGCTGAAATCAAACCTGCATCCACCACTTCTTCTGGCATCTTGTTCCACTGTCATCACCCTCTGGGTGAAGTAGTTCCATTTTCCATGTTCTACAGATGTACTGTTGAACTACTGGCTCTGTCGCGGTCTGCTTTTGGCAATTCAAATGCACAGGAAGATAAGAAGCTGCAGAAAGGAGTGAACTCTGGCCAATACATCACAGGCACATCCCTCCCCACCATCGGTCGTATCTACAGGAGGCGCTGCTTCAAGAAGGCAACATGCATCATCAAACATCCTAAACATTCAGGACATACCATCTTCTCACAGTACCTTCAGGCAGGAGGCTTAGGAACTTGAATCCCACACCAACAGGTAAAGAACAGTTACCTCCTTTCACCACTCAGTTCTTGAACCAACCAACACAACTCTAATCACCACAATGTAACAACACCATGACCATTGTGGTGAACTACATATACCTGTCTGGACACGCCCCTCTGCTGACTGCTCCTGTGGCTCCTCCCACGGACCCTGGTATAAAGGCGATTGGAGGCACTGCTCCTCCCTCAGTCTCCAGGATGTTGTGGTCACTTTTGCAGCTAATAAAAGCCTATCCTTTGCCTCCCGTCTCTAAGAGTTATTGGTGATGCATCACCCATTTTGATCACTAAAACAAACTTCATGTTTTTTTTCAGTTCTCATTGTGATTTTTCTTGTAAAAGTTGGTATAATCTATATTTAATTTGCTTTCTTTGTCATGCAGCTTATCCAAGGCTCTGTGGTAGAGGCAGATACATTAGGGACATTAAAGAGACTCGTAAGAAGGCACATGGGTGAAAGGAAAATAGAGAGCTATGTGGGAGGAAGGGTTAGATTGATCTTAGAGTAGGCTAAGCATCGTGGACTGAAGGATCTGTACTGGGCTGCACCGTTTCTGCGTTCTTTGTGCTGATAACAATAAATTTGACCTTAAAATTTTTTAGCAGACTCAATGTGTTTAAGGAGATCAGGAAACACACAACCACTCAGGAGCCTGGTTCATAACTCATTCACGCTCTGAGCTCTCGGCTCACATTCCACACTAATGAGTGAGCCAGAGGCTGTACCACCAGATATCCAATCAATTTAATTACTATTATTACTGATCTGCTGCATTTGGGCTAGAAAACGTGTGCCAACATGGCTGAGAAAACACAACATTTCGGAACAGTTTGTACCAACAGCCCTTTTGCCCAGAATGTTCACTGCGCCACAACGCAGCAGGGATTTTCCTGAAATAAACTGGTTCTAATCTAAGACCCCAGAACAGCGCATGTCCCTTCAAATGTAAGCTCAGTAAAACAATCTGACAAACACAATTCTCCCATCAGTCTGGCTCCAAATGCCAAAGAGATGTAGAGAAATAAAGCATTAAAAGTGAGAGCAGATCATTTAAAAGAATACACGAGGGGCAGGATTTTCAGTCTGAGAGTGATGGGTGCTTGGAATGTACTGCCTGGGATAGTGGTAGGGGCAGATACATCAGGCATTTTTGAGAGACATTTACAAAGGTACATGAATGTGAGGAAAATGAAAGGATATGGACATTGTGTAAGCAGAATGGATTAGCTTAGCAGGCCATTTGGTTACTAATTTAATTGGACTGGCACATCAGTGTGGGCTGTACAGTTGTATGTTCTAAAATAGGCCCCACAACCAGTGCATCCACACCAACCCCATTTTTACACTAATCCTCTTTACTTTCCCCACACCCTACAATCTCATTAGCTCACCCCGTATTCACTTCACTATGATGAAATGCTAACATATACACTCAGTGGCCACTTTATTAATGACACCTGTAAACCTGCTCATTAATGCAAATACCTAATCAGCCAATCATGCGTCAGCAGCTCAATTCATAAAAACATGTAAACATGGTCAGGAGGTTCAGACCAAACATGAGAATGGGGAAGAAATGTGATCTAAGTGACTTTGAACATGGAATAGTTGCTGATGTCAGATGAGGTGGTTTCAGTATCTTGGGAATGATTGATCTCCTGCGATTTTCACACACAACAGTCTCTATAGTTTACAAAAAATGGTGCGAAACTGGTTGCAGCTAGATCCTCGCTATTACAGCTCAGAGCATTAGAGTTCAGAGTTCAAATCCGCCACCATCGGTAAGGAGTTGGTACGTACACCCGTAACCTCGTGGGTTTCCTCCAGGTGCTCTGGCTTCCTCCCACAATCCAAAGATGTACAGGTGAGTAGGTGAATTGGTCATTGTAAATTGTTCTGTGATTAGGATAAATAGGTGGGGTGCTGGGTGGTGTAGCTCATTGGGCCGGAAGGGCTTGGTCCATGCTGTATCTCTGAATAAAATAACATAGTACACAAAATAAAGCTTTTCACTCTACCCCAGTACATGTGGCAATACCAAGCCAATTTACCAAATCTTAACTTACATTCACAGGGGTAAGTGACAACAGCCCTGCACAAGGCTGCAGGCTCTTAGAGGAAGTTTTCTAATCCTTAGTTCATGCAATTGCATAACTTATTGGCCTTATGTAATTGTGTGGGTTGTAAAAAATTAAGCACTTTATTGTTTGCAAGACTTTTATGAGTTGTATTAAGATTTCCAAATGTATTTATGTTGGAAAGTTTTCTAAATTTCCATGTTTAATCTTTTCCAAAACATTGATTCCTTTCACATCACCTCTTTATAAGTTACAGGAAAGAAATTCTTATTTCAGTTCTTTACCACAAACTATACAATAAATGCATTAAAACTCACTGGTCCTGCTGATTTTCAGAGCTAATCACTTCATAGCATCATGCAGCACCACAACTTAGAAACAGGCCCTTCAGTCCATCTAGTCTGAGGCAAACTGTTATTCTGCATAGTTCCTTTGACCTACACCTGGACCATAGCCTTCCAGAGGTACACACACAAAATAGTGTGGACCTCAGCATGTCAGACAGCATTTATGGAGGGGAATAAACAGTCAATGTTTTAGGCCAAGCCCCTTCATCTGGACTGGAAAGGAAGAGGGATGAAGCCAGAATAAGAATGTTGGGGAGGAGAAGGTGTACAAGCTGGAAGGTGACGGGTGAGACCAGGTGAGAGGGAAGGTGGTGGGTGGGAGTGGTAGATGGTGACAAGCTGGAAGATGACGGGTGAGACCAGGTGAAAGGGAAGGTGGTGGGTGGGAGTGGTAGATGGTGACAAGCTGGAAGGTGACAGGTGAGACCAGGTGAAAGGGAAGGTGGTGGGTGGGAGTGGTAGATGGTGACAAGCTGGAAGGTGACAGGTGAGACCAGGTGAAAGGGAAGGTGGTGGGTGGGAGTGGTAGATGGTGACAAGCTGGAAGGTGACAGGTGAGACCAGGTGAAAGGGAAGGTGGTGGGTGGGAGTGGTAGATGGTGACAAGCTGGAAGGTGACAGGTGAGACCAGGTGAGAGGGAAGGTGGTGGGTGGGAGTGGTAGATGGTGACAAGCTGGAAGGTGACAGGTGAGACCAGGTGAAAGGGAAGGTGGTGGGTGGGAGTGGTAGATGGTGACAAGCTGGAAGGTGACAGGTGAGACCAGGTGAGAGGGAAGGTGGTGGGTGGGAGTGGTAGATGGTGACAAGCTGGAAGGTGACGGGTGAGACCAGGTGAGAGGGAAGGTGGTGGGTGGGAGTGGTAGATGGTGACAAGCTGGAAGGTGACAGGTGAGACCAGGTGAGAAGGAAGGTGGTGGGTGGGAGTGGTAGATGGTGACAAGCTGGAAGGTGATGGGTGAGACCAGGTGAGAGGGAAGGTGGTGGGTGGGAGTGGTAGATGGTGACAAGCTGGAAGATGACGGGTGAGACCAGGTGAAAGGGAAGGTGGTGGGTGGGAGTGGTAGATGGTGACAAGCTGGAAGGTGACAGGTGAGACCAGGTGAAAGGGAAGGTGGTGGGTGGGAGTGGTAGATGGTGACAAGCTGGAAGGTGACGGGTGAGACCAGGTGAGAGGGAAGGTGGTGGGTGGGAGTGGTATATGGTGATAAGCTGGGACATAATAGATAAAGTAGAAGAGGTAAAGAGTCTGACAGGAGAGGAGAACGGACCATGGGAGAAAGGGAAGGATGAGGAGCACCAGAGGGAGGTGATGGTATGGCCCGAGACATCAACTTGTTGTTTATTCCCCTCCATAGATGCTGCCTGACTGCTGAGTTCCTCCAGCATTTTGTGGTGTTGCTCTAGATCTCCAGCATCTGCAAGATCTCTTGTGACTATCATAGCCCTCCATACACTTCCCATCCACGTACTTATCCAGACTTCTCCTGAATGTTGCTATAGAACCCATATCCACCACCTCCACCAGCAGCTCATTCCACTCTCACTCCACCCTCTGAGAGGTGTTGGAGCCTCATTACCTCCAACGTTATACAACTATTACATACTCACTCGGACATAATGGGATGAAGGAAGTTGGGAAGGAGTGAAATTGTCTTTCTTTATTTATTTAGAGATAGAGTGTGGAACAAGCCCCTTCACCTCACCGAACCGCACCACTCAGCAACCTACCAACTTAACGCCAGCCTAACCACAGGATAATTTGCAAACACCAATTAACCCACTAACAGGTACGTCTTTGGACTGTAGGTAAAAGCCAGAAGTCTCAGAGGAAATCCATATGTTCATGGGAAGCAACATACAAATTCCTTACAGACAACACTAGAATTGAACACCAAGCTCGAATTCTCCGAGATATAATAGCGTCACGCTAACCGCTAACTCTACTATGGCTTGTAAGTTTGAATGTTCATTATCTCCAATGTACTCCTCCTTAAACTGCTTCCTTCCATTATGTCCCACTGTGTATGTACTATAATTATCTTAGAATATGCCTTCTCACATGTACTCTTCCTGAAGCTCTCTTCACTGAAACGTGCTCATCAACTTGAAGCAATTCTTTGACAACATATTTGTGTAAATGTCCATCTCCAGTGTGTAATTTTGTGCACAATAAGTGTATTCCAAGAAAAAAATGGTGCAATATGACAAACCTAATCCCAAAATTATACGCAAGCTGGAACTGTGCACATGGTGATGTAGCAGTTACCGTGATGCTATTACAGCTCTGGGCACTGGAGTTCCGGGTTCAAATTCCCACACCATCTGTAAGTAAGTCTGTCGATATGGGTACGCATGGGTTTCCCTAGGTGCTGTGGTTTCCTCACACAGTTAATCGGCCATTGTAGTTGCCCTGTGATTAGATGAGTGGGTAGCTGGCAGTATGGCTTGAAGGCCTGGAAGGGTCTGATCCACGCTCTATCTCTGAATAGATTTACCTTATTCTCTATTTTTTGCACATTCAGCATCCTATGTTTACACATATTCTGTGCGTGTACACTGTGCATTTTGTGTTCACACATACGTATTACTGTTTTCACATATACAGTACTCTTTTCTGATCATGGTGATAAACCTAAAGTTGCTCGACAATTGTGGCTAGACTTGAATGCTATTACCTCTCACAGAGTGAATTCAAGCAACATAGGTGACAACAGGGCTTGGCTTCCAGTTGAGCTCAATGCCTACTAATAATTTCTCCTTTGGCTCCTCCCACTTCCTTCAAACTAAAGATGTAGCCGTGAACACCCATATGGGTCCCAGCGAAACCTGCCTGTATGTCAGCTATGTGGAACAGTCCATGTTCCAAGCCTATACTGGTATCCGCCCCCCACTTTTCCTTTGCTACATCGACGACTGCATTGGCGCTGCCTCCTGCACATATGCTGAGCTCGTTGACTTCATTACCTTTGCCACCAACTTCCACCCTGCCCTCAAATTTACCTGATCCATTTCCGACCCCTCCCCCCCACTTCCTTGATCTCTCTGTCTCTGTCTCTGGAGACAGCTTATCTACTTGTGGTGAACTACATACACCTGTCTGGACAGGCCCCCCACCCCCCCCCCCACCGCTGACTGCTCCTGTGGCTCCTCCCACGGACCCCAGTATAAAGGTGATTGGAGACACCGCCCCGGCCTCAGTCTCCAGGATGTAGTCTGGTGGTCAATTGCAGCTTGTTCTTTCTTCCAGCCAATAAAAGCCTATATCTCACCTCACGTCTCAGAGAGTTATTGATGGTGCATCACTACTGATGTCTACTATAAGCCCTCGGAGTCTCTCAGCTACCTGGACTATTCCTCTTCCCACCCTTTTGCTTGTAAAATCCCCTTCTCTCAATTCCTCCGTCTTCGCTGCATTTGCTCTCAGAATGAGGCTTTTCATTCCAGGACGAAGAAGATGACTTCCTTTTTTAAAGAAAGGGGCTTCCCTTCCTCCACCATCAACTCTGCCCTCAAACGCATCTCTCCCATTTCACATACATCTGCTCTCACCCCATCCTCCTGCCACCCCATTAGGGATAAGGTTCCTCTTGTCCTCACCTACCCTACCACTCCCCCCCCCCCCAGCCTCCATGTCCAACGATTAATTCTCCGTAACTTCCGCCACCTCCAACGGGATCTCACCACCAAGCACATCTTTCCCTCCCCACCACTTTCTGCTTTCCACAGGGATCACTCCCTACGCGACTCCCTTGTCCATTTGTCTCCCCCCCCCCATCCCTTCCCACTGATCTCCCTCCTGGCACTTATCCTTGTAAGTGGAACAAGTACTACACCTGCCCTTACACTTCCTCCCTCACTACCATTCAGGGCTCCAGACAGTCCTTCCAGGTGAGGCGACACTTCACCTGTGAGTCGGCTGGTGTGATATACTGCGTCCAGTACTCCCTGTGCGGCCTTTTATATATTGGTGAGACCCGACGCAGACTGGGAGACCATTTCACTGAACACTTAAGTTCTGTCCGCTTTAGGAAGCAGGATCTCCCAGCGCTCACACATTTTAATTCCACATGTCAATCCATGGTCTCCTCTACTGTCAAGATGAAGCCACACTCAGATTGGAGGAACAACACCTTATATATCGTCTGGGTAGCCTCCAATCTGCTGGCATAAACTTTGATTTTCTCGAACTTCTGTTAATGCTCCTCCTCCCCTTCTTACCCCATACCTAATTTTTAATTTTTAATAATTTTTTTTATCTCTTTCCCTCTCACAATAACTCCTTGCCTGTTCTCCATCTTCCTCTGGTGCTCCTCTCCCCCTTTCTTTCTTCCAAGGCCTTCCATCCTATGATACTCCCCCTTCTCCAGCCTTGTATCCCTTTTGCCAATCAACTTCCCAGCTCTAGGCTTCATCCCTCTCCCTCCTGTCTTCTCCTATCATTTTGGGTCTCCCCCTTCCCTTCCCACTTTCAAATATCTTACTATTTCTTTTTTCCATTAGTCCTGATGAAGGGTCTCGACCCAAAACGTCAACTGTACTTCTCCCTATAGATGCCACCTGGCCTGCTGCGTTCCACCAGCATTTTATGTGTGTTGCTTCAATGCCTTCTATGCTTGTTTTTGACCAACAAAACATGGAGGAACTTTCATGAATTCCCACAACCCCCAGTGACCCTCTGATTTTAGTCTCTGAGGTCAGCCTGAGAGCAACCTTCAGGAGGGTGAACTCACAGACAGAATCTGGCCCAGATGGGGTACCTGGCTGAGTACTAAAGATCTGTGCTGATCAACTAGCTGCAGTGCACCAATATCTTTAATCTCTCGCTTTGGCAGTCTGAGGTACCTACCTGCTTTAAGCAGACCTCAATCATACCAGTGCCTAATCACTGTCATTCAGTCGCACGTACATCCACAGTGATGAAGTGCTTTGAGAGGTTGGTGATGAAATGCATCAACTCCTGCCTGTGAAGTGACTTGGATCCACTCCAGTTTGCCTACCGGTACAACAGATCCAGAGAAGATGCCATCTCATTGGCTCTTCACACAATCATGGAACATCTGGACAGCAAAGATGCAAACATCAGGATGCTCTTTATCAACTACAGCTTAGCATTCAATACTATCATCCCCTCAAAACTAATCAATAATCTTCAAGACCTTGGCCTCAATACCGCCTTATGCAATTGGATCCTCGATTTCCTCACTTGCAGACACAAGACAGTTTGGATTGGCAACAAGGTCTCCTCCATAATCTACATCAGCACGGGTGCACCATGACACTGTGTGCTTAGCCCCTGCTCTACTGGTTCTAGCACAGCTCCAATGCCATATTTAAGTGTGTTGGTTGCCGTAGGCCAAATCAAAGGTGGTGACGAACCAGCACCAAAGGAGGGAGATTGAAACTCAGGCTGAGTGGTGCCACAACAACCTCTCACAACGTCAGCAAGACCAAGAAGCTTATTGTTAACTTCAGGAGGAGGAAAATGGAGAACTATGAGCCAAGCCTCATCAAAGATGGAGAGGGTCAGCAACTTTAAATTCCTCGGTGTTATTATTTTGGAGGACCTGTCCTGGGCCTGGCATGTAAGTGCAATTACAAAGAAATCATGGGAGTTACTCTACTTCCTTACAAATTTGTGAAGATTCGCTATTATGTCTATAGATGTGTAGTGGAGAGTGTTTGACTGGTTACTTCACAGCCTGGTATGGAAACAACAATAGCTTTGAACAAAAAAATCCTAAAAGTAATGGATACGGCCCAGTCCATCATAGGTAAAGCCTTCCCCTCCATTGAACACATCTACACCGACCACTGTTGCAGGAAAGCAGCATCCATTATCAGGGACCCCCACCATCCAAGACATGCTCTTTTCTTGCTGTTCCCATCAGGAAGAAGGTACAGGAGCCTCAGGACTCACACCACCAGGTTCAGGGAAAGTTATTAGCCCTAAACCTTCAGGCTCCTGAACCAGTGGGGTAACTTCATTCAACTTTACTTGCTCCATCTCTGAACAATGTATGGACTTACTTTCAAGGATTCTTCACCACATGTTCTCAATGTTTGTTGCTTGTTTATTTATTTATTTATTTTCTCTTTTGTTGTCTTTTACTCATTGCTTCTTTGTCAGTTCTGTTGGGTGCTGTCTTTCATTGATTCTAACATGGTTCTTGGATTTACTGAGTATGCCTCAAGAAAATGAATATCAGAGTTGTGCATGGTGATATATGTCCAGGTGTCCCCCCCACCCCGCCTTTACAAAGGTAGAGCGTTCCTATGAAACCTTTCTTAAACCGAAATGGTGTAAAGCGAAGAACCATTAATTTATAAGGGGAAAATTTTCCTAAAAGCGGAAATCCTCTTTGTAATGCGAAAACAGGTTACTAATGTAATCCTTTTGTAAAAGTGAAGTGGCATAAAGTGAACATTTGTAAAGCGGGGGACACCTGTGTTTTGATAACAAATCTATTTTGAACATTGAACAGGTTTACATGGAGTTACCTCTAACCTGCTTCTCTTCTACACAGGAGCTAAGGTCAAAAGATCAAAGTCCAAAGTAAATTTATTATCAAAGTTTGTATATGTCACCACCTTTTCCCACTGATATTTACAGGAAAATAAAGAATTACAATAGGATTTATGAAAAATATACTGGTGCATAAACAAAGACTGACAATCAACAAACATGTAAAAGAAGACAAATCATGAAATTCGTACATATCATGTAAATAATAAAAAAAATAAGTAAATAATACAGAGCCATGGTGTCTGATCAGTGTTGAGGTGAGTGACGCTATCCACAATGGTTCAGGAGCCTGATGGCTATAGGGTAATAACTGTTCCTGAACCTGCTGGTGTTGTGACCTAAGGCTAGTGAATGCTTTAGGTTGATGAATAGTTACCTACTATATAGTTCATGATCTTAGTATTATTTATTTAGTTATAAATGCACATTTTATCTTCTTTTGTCCATTGGTTGCTTGCAGTCTTTGTTTAGTTTTTCATAAATTCTATTGTATTTCTTTATTCTCCTATAAATACCTACAAGAAAATGAATCTCAGTGTAGTATATGGTGACATATATGTACTTTGATAATAAGTTTACTTGACTTTTGACTTTGACATTTGACATATGGGTCAAGACCTTTCACCGTGACTGAAAGACAGAGGGAAGATAGTGAGTATAACGAGGGGAGGGGAAGGGGTGCAGCAAGAGCTGGTGGTTAATGGATGGACCCAATTAAGGAGGAGTGAAAGGCAAATGGAGAGAGAAGGGTGGAAATTGCTACAGAGGCTAGGAGTGACAAAGGGAGATAGATAATGGAATCTGATAGGAGAAGAAGGTGGAATGTAAAATAAACGGAAAGAAGTGGGGAGGGGATCCAGTGAAAAGCATACATGGGTGATGGCCAGTTGAAGGGGATGGAGGAGGGGAAAAAGAAAAGGTAATGGGGCTAAGAGGAGAGAGAAAAATGGAACAGAGGGGGATACATTTTTTAGAAGATTTAGGAGTACGTTGTTAAGATTTTTGCAATAAGTTTTGGAGTGCAACTTGGAAAGGAACAAGCTGCAATCTCCAGGGGTTTGAAAGAGTATGAGGCAATTACACTGAAAGATATAAGTTTCAGAGAGTGATTGACATGGTCATAGCCAAGACACTATTTCTGCTGGCTGCAGAGATT
>NW_026781088.1:2500-14289 GCF_030144855.1 Hypanus sabinus
GGTTCTCCAAATGCTCATAAATCCTATCCCTGAGAATTCTCTCCAGTAACTTCCCTACCACTGACGTGAGACTCAGTCTATAGTTTCCAGGATTATTCCTGCTTCCCTTCTTGAATGATGCAACAACGTTAACCATTTGCCAGTCCTCACCTGGGGCTAGAGAGGACACGAAGATACTGGTGATTTGCCTCTCCTAATAACCTGGGGTATATCCAACAAGGCCTTGGGGACTTATCCACCTTAATGTTCTTAAAGGGACCTTCCTCCTCCTTTACCTTGAAATCCCCAGGCATGTCAACACTCCTGGTCTTCTCCTCGGTAAATACTGATACTCGTTTAGAACCAGCCACATTCTCCACATCCTAGCAAATGTTCCCCCCCTTTACCCCCTCCCTAGTTACCCTCTTGTTCTTGATTAGGGTGCCTTGGGATTCACCTTAATCCTACTTGCCAAGGGTTTTTCATGGCCCCTCCTGGCGTTCCTAGTTCCCTTCTTTAGCTCTTTTCTGGCTTCTGTATAATCTTCATGTGCTTCATTTGATCCTAGCTTCCAAAGCTTTATATAGAAGCATAGAAAACCTACAGCACAATAAGGCCCTTTGGCCCACAAAGCTGTGCCAAACATGTCCCCACCTTAGAAATTATCTAGGGTTACCCATAGCTCCCTATTTTTCTGAGCTCCATGTACCGATCCAGAAGTCTCTTAAAAGACCCTATCGTATCCGCCTCCACCACCATCGCCGGCAGCCCATTCCACACACTCACCACTCTCTGTGTAAAAAAAAACTTACCCCTGACATCTCCTTTTTTCTTCTTGACTAAATGCATCACCTCTCCGGACATCCAAGGTTCTCTTATCTTTCTATCCCCGTCCTTCCTTCCAACATGAACAGACCTTTCCTGTACTCTGTGAAATTGATCTTTGAACACCCTCCACATGTCTGACATGGACTTGCTGGAGAAAAGATGCTCCCAATTAACTCTTCTTATTTCCCGCCTAATGCAGTCGTAAGTTGCCCAACTCTAATTTAAAACTCTCCCACCTACCCTGAAATGTGACAGAGTTGTAATCACTGTTCAGCCACTGAAAGTTCGGCTTCTTTATACTCCTCATGTGCTCCATTTGATTTAACTCCTGAAGCTCGGCATATTTTTCCTTTTTCTTCTTGATTAAATTTATCCAAGGTTCTCTCACCCTGCCATCCTTGTCCCTCCTTCCTACTGTAACATCCCTGTCCTCTTCTCTGTGTGTTTGGTCTTTAAACACCCTCCACATGTCAGATGTGGACTTGCTGTGTCCCTAGTTCCTGCCTGACGTGCTCGTAATCTGCCCGGCTGCAGTTTAAAAATCTCCCGTGAGGTGCATGAGGTCCTTATCTATAGCTACCTTAAGGAGTTGTGGTTACTGTTCAAACACTGAAAGATCAGTCACCTGGCCAGGCTCATTACCCAACACCAGTTCCCCCCTCCCTCTTGTTGGACTATCCACATATTGATTTAAGAACAAATTCTGCCCAGTCTAAACCTCTTGCACCAAGGTCCTGATTTATATTAGTGGTGCACCATCAATAACTCACACTGAGACGTAAGGCGAGATATCGGCTTTTATTGACTGGAAGAAGGAACCAGGAGTGAGTGTCCATCATACTATGTCTTGGAGACTGAGGCCGAGCGTCAGGCCGCAGATCTCCTTTATACAGGGGCCTGTGGGAGGAGCCACAGGAGCAGTCAGCAGGGGCGTTTCCCGACAGGCACATAGTTCACCACAATTAGGGAAGTTGAAATCTCCCGTGACAACAATCCTATTGTTTTTACATATTTCCTTATCTGTTCCTCAATGTCTCAGTGGTTTGGGGGATGGGTGGGGGCTGTGCTACAATCCCATCAGAGTGATTACAGCCTTCCTATTAGACAGATACCTCATTGATCCCAGAGGAAATTACAGCATCACAACAGCATTACAAGTGCACAGATATACAAATATTAGAAGTAAAAAGAATAAAAAATAAGTGACCTCAAACAGTCTAACAGGAGGGGGTCATCACTTCCCCGGATATAGATTGACTCATTATAGAGCCTAATGGCTGAGGGTAAGAATGAGCTCATTTCATGCTCTTTGGAGCAGTGCAGTTGTCTCAGTCTGTTACTGAAAGTGCTCCTCCGTTCAGCCAAGGTGGAACGTAGGGGGTGAGAGACATTGTCCGGAATTGCCAGGATTTTCTGTAGGGTCCTTTGTTCTACCACAGCCTGCAGTGTGTCCAGTTTGACGCCTATAACAGAGCCAGCCTTTCTAATCAGTTTATTGAGCCTGTTGACCCATCTTGATGCCATTGCCCCAGCAGACTACCACAGATTACACTGGCAACAACAGACAGGTAGAACGTGTGAAGGAGAGGCCTACATACTCCAAAGGGCTTCAGTCTCCTGAGGAAGAAGAGGTGACTCTGTCCCTTCTTGTACACAGCCTCTATGCAGGCCTAGTTTTCCTGAAGTCATCACCATCTCCTCTGTCTTACCGGTGTTGAGCTGCAGATGATTCAGCTTGCACCATTTCACAAAGTCCTCCACCAGGGCCCTGAACTCATTATTGAGTTCTACCCAAAGAGAATCATTGAATGAGTCTGTCCCCCTCTGAGTGCAGCACTTGTAATAGTGTAGCTCCCTCCACCCTCTCTTTAACTTAATCCTCAATCTTTTCCAAAACACCGAAATGCTGGTACATCAATCACCCATCCCTGTCTCTCTCTCGACCAAGTTTTTGTAATGGCCACAACGCCACAGTTGAACGTACAGATCCATGCCCTAAGTTCATGCCAAAGGGTTGGTCTCTGTGTCGATGGGCTGAAGGGTCAGACCCTCCGTCATGCTACTCTGCCACTGTAAGAGTGAATAAGCCCTTGTTTTAGACGTGAGCTTCAGTTGTGACTTCTCAGTCCAGTTCCTTCACCGGTTCAGGGAGGAACAGGTCCACCGCAGCCCCTTCGCCCGACTCTGGAGCTTCCGGACAGCGAGGACGTGCACCTCTTTGGCAGTGACAGCTCCACACTCAGTCGCATCTTCCCCTCAAATCAAATCAACTCCTTGGCAACTGGACCCTGGAGTTGCTCTATTGCAGACCCCCAGTCACTCCTCCACAATCTCCATCAGCGCAGATCACCCTCTCTGTACTCACTTCTATGTGGATTGCAAATCTCCCTCCCAGCATCACTGGATCCTACAGTCCCGTGGATCACTGAATCTTATTAACTTGTCATCTGAGCTTGACAGTTTGGGAACCACACACACACAACACTGTTAATTTCTGTTTATTCAGTTTAATCTTTTACATATTGAGTAGATAGTAATAAAGACAGTGGTTTTAACATTGAAACCTGACTCAGTTTGTCATCTATTGCTGGTGCTACACTGCTGAGGGCACCCTCCCCTGCTGCTGAACTAGAGGGGATAACTTCACTTGCCCCACCACTGAACTGTTCCCGGAATCAACGGACTCTCTTTCCAGGACTCTTCATCTCCTGTTCTCAACATTTATTGCTTATTTATTTATTATTGTTGTCCATTGGGGGCAGTCTTTCACAGATTCTATTGTGGATGTTATTCTATAACTGAACAAGAAAATAAATATCAGGCAATACACACAAAGCACTGAAAGAACCCAGGAAGTTGGGCAGCATCCATGGAAATGAATAAACCGTCAATGGTTCAGGCTGAGACCCTTCATCAGGACTGGAAAGGAAGGGGGAAGATGGCAGAACACAAAGGTGGGGGGAGAGTAAGGAGGATAGCTGGCAGGTGACAGTGAAGCCAGGCAGACGTAAAAAGTAGACTAGAGTTGGAGAAGGAGGAATTTGATTGGAGAGGAGAGAGGACCATAGGAGAAAGGGAAGGAAGAGGGGACCCAGGGGGAAGTGATCGGCAGGTGAGAAGAGGTAAGAGGCCAGAGGGAGGAATGGAGGTAGAGGGGAGAGAAAGCAATTTTTTTTAAACCAGGAGGTGAAATCGATGTTCATTCCATCAGGTTGGAGGCTACCCAGACTGAATACAAGGTGTTGCTCCTCCACCCTGAGGGAGGCACAAGGCCGCCATGGACCCACACATCGGAAAGGGAATGCTTGGTCGCCGGGAAGTTTCGCTTTTGGCGGATGGAGTAGGTCTCAGGGTTGTATCCGGTGACGTCCACGTACTTTGATAATAAATTTATTTTGAACTGAGATGAGAAAGAACCTGTCATTGCCCGTTCCAGCCGACACTCAAGTCCAGACAGATACACGACACCACCAATGACTCTGAAACTGCCCCGAAAGTCACGTATCATAAATAAAGACATAAGTATGATTTCCATATTAAAATAAACATTTATTTGTACTTCTGGGTTAATTATCTCCACAGAAATGTACGTGAAAACACAAAATTCATCAAGCACACGCTCCCAGCTCATACTAAACTCCATCACTGTTGATGAAGACCCCAGTAAGAAAATCCTCTCGTTCATTTATAAAGCCCCTCTTTGCAGTTTCGTAATTACACTAACACTGCTAGAACGCCACACCCATGCAGAGCTGCCCACAGTTCAGAGAACTCGAGCGGAGCCCTGGATCAAACTTTAGAACGATACTTGTGGGTATTCAGAACCGCCAGTGACGTATCTGCTGGCCATCTTCCCTTCGCAGTTTTCAAACTTCCAATGACGGGTTGGAAAATTTCTCCTGGCTAAATTACCAGGGGGTCAAAGTCTCTGAATAAGGTGTACTTCATTACGATTGCAATAAGAAATGTCGGCTTCATCCCAGAGGGCTGCGAAGACTAATATTTTATTCTGAGGTGAATATATTTATGTCGTAAGGGAGTTGGAGAAACGAGAGTGGGGTGCAACAAGAAAATCAGTACAATCTTGAACAGATTGACAGGGCCAAGTAATCTCCTGTTTGACATGACCTCAAAACAGTTTAAAAGCTGATATGGCCATCCGAAGAATGCAAATCAAAAGGACGATTCGCTCAAAGATCTCCAAAGGAGAAAAACTCTAGAAATGGGTCGGTTTCACAATGATTTCCCACCCAGCCAGGAAGAGTTCAGCGGCAACCAGTCGCTAAACAGCCGGATTCACTGAGCGGACAGAATTAAACATGACTTTCGGAGGCTAAAGGTTTGCAGACACCATCAGACCTTCGAGGGGCTTGAATGCCAGTTCTCTGCGGACCGTGGTCCTCACAAGTCCGGCAGAGAAACAGAGTAGTCTTCGTCGGTTTCGATCCCAAGCTCCTCCTGAATTAACCAAACAATGAAAACGTCAGTAAGAATCGCGTTACTTTCTACCGAGAAGACGGAGGAAGGCAGGCAGTGCAGAAATTCCATGGCCAATCCTGGATTCCCACAGATGGATTTCCAGGAAAGTTGGTTTATCATAGGACAGCTCTCTTCTGCTGGACAGGAGGGCAGGAAAAGAAAAGGAAGTGGAACTGCACAGTGACAGTGATTCAAAGGCAGGTCTGCAGCCACAAACTTGCTTCCAGCATGGTATTGTATTTCAAGCAGAATACAACCCTGGGAGGACTCGATGGAGTCAAGCAGCATCTGTGACAGCAGGCAGTGCTTGTGGATATTTTGGATCAAGATACTATAGTAGAAATCAGGGGGAAACCGGAGGAATTGCCAGTATATCGCAGTACAAGGTGGAGCTGGAAGGCTGCAGGTGATTGAACCAGTTCAAAAGGTGCTGATGGGTACGGAGCAGCAACGGAGGGAGGAGAGGGGAGGCTGTGCTGTGGAACCAGATGAGGGAGGAACAGATGGAAGCAGATGGGTTGAGGGGTCCATAACCACAGGAGCAGAATTAGGCCATTTGGCCCATCGAATCTGCTCTGCCATTTCATCATTGCTGATCTATTTCCTTCACAGCCTCAATCTCCTGCCTTCTACCCATATCCCTTCATGCCCTGACCAATCAAGAACTTATCAACCTCTACCTTAAATATACCCAGTGACTTGGCCTCTACTGCCGCCTATTTCAATGATTTCCATATTCACCACTCTCTGGCTAAGGAAATTCCTCTTCTCTTGTCTAAAAGGATGCCACTCTATTCTGAAGCTGTGCCCTCTGGTCCTAGAGTCCCCTACCAAAAGAAAACACCCTCTCCACATCCACTCTATCTGTGTCCTGTGGTCCTAGACTCCCCCACTATAGGAAACATCCTCTCCACATTCACTCTATCTGTGTCCTCTGGTCCTAGACTCCCCCACTATAGGAAACATCCTCTCCACATCCACTCTATCTGTGTCCTCTGGTCCTAGACTCCCCCACTATAGGAAACATCCTCTCCACATCCACTCTATCTGTGTCCTCAGGTCCTAGACTCCCCCACTATAGGAAACATCCTCTCCACATCCACTCTATCTGTGTCCTCTGGTCCTAGACTCCCCCACTATAGGAAACATCCTCTCCACATCCACTCTATCTGTGTCCTCAGGTCCTAGACTCCCCCACTATAGGAAACATCCTCTCCACATCCACTCTATCCAGGCCCTTCAATATTCGACAGGTTTCAATGAGATTCAGAGCTCATATGATAAGCGTTTCAATCCTGGAATCATTGCTGTGAACCTCCTTAGAACCCTCTCCAGTGTCAGCACATCCTTTTCTGGATAAGGGACCCAAACCTGCACATATTTCCCCCAGTAAGGCCTCACCAATGTTTTATAACATTATGTCCTTGTTTTTATATTCGAGTGCTATCCATGCTAGTATCTTTCCTGTATCACCTTTGGGCTCTAACTTGTTAAGCAATCTGTCATCGGCCTTCTGAAAATCTAGGTACACAACATCCATTTCTCCTTTGTCTATCCTGCTCGTTATTTCTTCAGAGTTGTGAAGAGCAAGATGATAAGATGTGAGAGAATAGAGCCAATCAAGTATGACAGTGGAAAAGTGTGTACAGAACTGGAGGAGGTAGCGGAGTTACTTAATGAGTACTTTGCTTCAGTAATCATTATGGAAAAGGACTTTGGCGATTGTAGGGATGACTTACAGGGGACTGAAAAGTTTGAACATGTAGATATTAAGAAAGAGGATGTGCTGGAGCATTTGGAGAGTATCAAGTTGGATAAGTCATTGGGACCAGACTATATATACCCCAGGCTATTGAGGGAGGCGAGGGAGGAGATTACTGAGCCTCTGGCAATGATCTTTGCATCATCAATGGGGACGAGAGAGGTTCCAGAGGATTGGAGGGTTGCGGATGTTGTTCCATTATTCAAGAAGGGGAGTAGAGATAGCCCAGAAAATTATAGACCAGTGAGTCTTACGTCAGTGTTTGGTAAGTTGATGGAGAAGATCCTGACAGGATGTTGCCTGGATTGGGGAGGATGACTTATGAGAATAGGTTGAGTGAACTCAGCCTTTTCTCCTTGGAGCAAAGGAGGATGAGAGGTGACCTGATAGAGGTGTATAAGATGATGAGGGGCATTGATTGTGTGGACAGTCAGAAGCTTTTTCCCAGGCTGAAATGGTTGCCACAGGAGGACACAGGTTTAAGGTGCTGGGGAGTAGGTACAGAGGAGATGTCAGGGGTAAGTTTTTTACTCAGAGAGTGGTGAGTGCGTGGAATGAGCTGCCGGCGATGGTGGTGGAGGCGGATACGATAGGGTCTTTTAAGAGGCTTTTAGATAGGTACATGGAGCTTAGCAAAATAGAGGGCTATAGGTAAGTCTGGTAATTTCTAAGGTAGGGACATGTTCGGCACAACTTTGTGGGCCAAAGGGCCTGTATTGTGTATACTGTATTTTCTATGTTTCTATTTATGAACATTTGGAGAGGCATAATATGATTAGGAATAGTCAGCATGGCTTTGTCAAGGGCAGGTCATGCCTTGCGAGCCTGACTGAATTTTTAAAAGGACGTGAATAAACACATTGATGAAGATTGAACAGAAGATGTAGTGTATATGGATTTCAGCAAGGCATTTGATAAGGTACCCCATGCAAGGCTTATTGAGAAAGTAAGGAGGCATGGGATCCAAGGGGACATTGCTCTGTGGATCCAGAACTGGCTTGCCCACAGAAGGCAAAGAGTGGTTGTAGACGGGTCATATTTTGCATGGAGGCCGGTGACCAGTGGTGTGCCTCAGGGATCTGTTCTGGGACCCCTTTTCTTTGTAATTTTTATAATTACAAAGAAAAGGGGTGTTGTGGATAGTATAGAGGGCTGTCAGATGTTACAGCGGGACATTGATAGAATGCAAAATTGGGCTTAGAAGTGGCAGATGGAGTTCAACCCAGAGAAGTGTGAGGTGGTTCATTTTGGTAGGTCAAATATGATGGCATAATATTGTACTAATGTTAAGACTCTTGGCAGAGCGGAGGATCTTGGGGTCCAAATCCATAGGACACTCAAAGCTGCTGCACAGGTTAATTGTGTGGTTAAGAAGGCATATGGTGCATTGGCCTTCATCAATCTTGGGACTGAGTTTAGGAGTCGAGAGGTAATGTTACAGCTATATAGAACCCAAGTCAAATCCCACTTGGAGTACTGTGCTCATTTCTGGTCACCTCACTACAGGATGTGGAAACTACAGAAAGGGTGCAGAGGAGATTTACAAGGATGTTGCCTGGATTGGGGAGCATGTCTTATGAGACTAGGTGGAGTGACTTGTGGTAAACTGGTAAACCTAGGTAATTTCTAAGTACGGCATGGCATTGTGGGTCAAAGCGCCTGTAATGAGCTGTAGGTTTTCTATGTTTCTAATTCCAAAAGATCTGTCAAGATTTTCCCTGAAGGAAACCATGCTGACTACAGCATATTTTATCATGTGCCTCCAAGTACGCCGAAACCACATCCTTAACAATCAACTTCAACATCTTCCCAAACACTGAGGTCAAACTAACAGGTCTCTAATTCCTTACTGCTGCCTCTCTCCCCTCTTGAAGAGACATATGCAATTTTCCAGTCCTCCAGAACCTTGCCAGAATGGCCGGACACCATTTGGTTCAGGTGGTCTACCTCAAGACCTTTCAAGTTTCCCAAAGCACCTTCTCCCTCATAGCGGCAAACTCACGTCTGCCCCGACTCTCTTGAACTTCTGGCATACTGCTAGTGTCTTCCACAGTGCAGACAGATGGAAAATATTTAATTCAGTTCGTCCACCATTTCCTTGTCCCCCATTACTACCTCTCCAGCATTGTTTTCTAGCATTCTGACATCCACTCTCTCCTCTCTTGTACACTTTATACATCTGAAGAAACTTTTGCTATCCTCTTCTATATTATTATTATTAACTTCATATTTCATGTTTTCCTGCTTTAGCCTTCTGTTGGTTTTTAAAAGCTTCCCCTAACTTTTGCTTTATTGTACACCTTTTACTTTGGCTTTCAATTCTCTTGTCAGCCACGGTTGTGTTATCTTGCCTTTTGAATACTTCTTCCTCTTTGAGGATGTATATATCCCACGCCTTCCACTTGCTTCCAGAAATTCCAGCCGTTGCTGCTCTGCCGTCATCCCTGCCAGTGTTCTTTTCCAATCGATTCTGGCCAACTCTCTCTCATGTCTCTGTAATACTGATACTATCTGACTTTAGCCTCTCCTTCTCAAATTGCAGGGTGAAATCGATCACATAATGATCACTGCCCCTAACGGTCCCCTTCCCTTAAGCTCTCTAATCAATTCTGGTTCATTGCATTACTTCGTAGCTGGGTTCACCATAGGTCGGGAGAGGTTACCTCGCCAGACACAGACCCATTATCCTCAATCACGGCGTGTGTAGCTGATCCTGAGCTGAGGGAAAGTCTCAGACACAAGAGACCGCAGATACTGGAGTCGAGAGCAGCACTACTTACAAAGAACTGCCTCTTGCTTTTGGGATACCCTTCCAGAATAGCATCGATCAGATCTGTTGCCTGAACAGAAAGTAAAACATTTGGTGTTAATTCATGCGGCTCCAGCAGAAGACTGAATTCCCCTGTCTGACACCAAATCGGACACCAGAAACTTAGTCACGTAGCAGAACCTCTCCTCCTACCTGCTGGAGATTATCCACATGGCCCTCCCTGAACTCACCATCTTCCATGTCTTTCTACCGAGCTTACAAGGATTCTTTTTGGATCATGCACACATCAACTGGCTTCACATGTAGGTTATACATTTGGGCCGTAAGGAATCCACTTTTTGATTCCTTCCCAGTGAATCTCTCCCCAGCGCAGGTGCCTGATGCAATCCCCCATAGAAACAGGAAAACATGAACAACAGATACATGTGAACAAACTCATTTAAGCTATCCAGCACACCTTCTGCAGCTTTCCATCCGGACCTAATTCAACATATCTGACACTCACCGACTTTCGTCCCCTTCCTGCCAGAAACCCAAAACGCAACCTCTGACAAACTCCACACACAAATGCCAATGTCCCAATCATTGATCTCACCAACCTTCAACCCCCACCAGAAACCCAACTCACCCCCTGTACAAACCCCACACACAAATGCCGATTTCCCAATCATCAATCTCACCTTCACCCCCCCCACCAGAAACCCAACTCACCCCCTGTACAAACCCCACACACAAATGCCTATCTCCCAATCATCGATCTCACCAACCTTCACCCCCCACCAGAAACCCAACTCACCCCCTGTACAAACTCCACACACAAATGCCGATTTCCCAATCATCGATCTCACCAACCTTCAACCCCCACCAGAAACCCAACTCACCCCCTGTACAAACCCCACACACATATGCCGATTTCCCAATCAACACTCACCAACCTTCACCCCCCACCAGAAACCCAACTCACCCCCTGTACAAACTCCACACACAAATGCCTATCTCCGAATCATCAACACTCACCATTCTCTTTCTTTTCCGCCACTCTTTTACATACAGCTTCCGCTCAGTATAAACCTGGTCAGAAAAGGGGAGGTGGATGAAAAGTAGAGTTAGTCTTCATTTCTATTTGGGTTACAACCTGTTCCCACATCACTCACTTTCTAATCAAATCTAAAAGTAACAGATATCCCTGTTTACTGGACAGTGCACCCACTGTCTCTCCACAACACAATTGTACTCCAGCCTGTCTACATTCATCGACATCTCTTCCTCTGCTCTGGAACTGCCTCTTATTCATCACCAAATAGTTTCCACTTTGTTATTTTGGTTCCTTGAGGTTGTCGTAGCCAGGGGAGGTAATGGGGATAAGCTCCCACTATCTATTAAATGCATGCACTTGATATAACCTCTGGCAACCAAGTCCAACTCCTGGCCTTCAAGTGTGGTTTCGCTACTAAACCCAGTGGAACTGTTCCTACTGTCAGAAGGGGAAAAGGCATCTTAAAACCAGTTGCTTCGGGCAGATGGGGATTGTCAGCCATGGTTGGCAGCTCATCCGGAAGGCAAACTCTGATCTCAAACCTCAGCTGCCTTGCGGCTAAAC
This sequence comes from Hypanus sabinus, assembly GCF_030144855.1. Taxonomy (NCBI): domain Eukaryota; kingdom Metazoa; phylum Chordata; class Chondrichthyes; order Myliobatiformes; family Dasyatidae; genus Hypanus; species Hypanus sabinus. The sequence continues at coordinate 13,919 of NW_026781088.1, forward strand.
CCACTCGTGGGGAAAGCTTCTGGAGCAATGCCCGAGGGAAAAATCCGGAACTGGGACTCCCTAAGGCAGTCCTACGTTGGGTCAGTGCTTACTGGCAGCTCCTGCTGGTGCCAAACTTCATCGGCCTCTACAGTTCCTTTGCATCCATCAGCTGAGCGGAAAGGGAGAGACTGCACAGTCTGCCTCTTCATATCTCACTACCAAGGCTTGCATAGCAGTAAACATCTAGAACATAATATCCGTAGCCAACACCAATAAATGGAGGGGCATCAGATACTTTGTACAACCCTCAATCTACACAATCGTTGTTTACAATTGGAGCTGAACGGCGCTGCCAGAGAGTGACTTCTTCGAGTTCTTCTGCGGAACAG
>NW_026781089.1:0-14252 GCF_030144855.1 Hypanus sabinus
CTGTTACTAAGGAGAAGGTGCTTGGGAAGCTGAAAGGTCTGAAGGTAGATAAGTCACCTGGACCAGATGAAATATACCCCAGGGTTCTGAAAGTGGTAGTGGTAGAGATTGTGGAAGCATTAGTAATGATTTTTCAAGAATCATTAGATGCTGGCATGGTTCCAAGGGACTTGAAAATTGCAAATGTCACTTCACTCTTTAAGAAAGGAGGGAGGCAGCAGAAAGGATATTAGACCAGTTAGCCTGAACTCAGTGGTTGAGTCAACTGCTAAGGATGAGGTGATGGACTACTTGGTAACACAGGACAAGCATGGTTTCCTCAAGAGAAAATCTTGCCTGACAATACTGTTGGAATTCTCTGAGGAGATTACAAGTGGGATAGATAAAGGAGATGTAATCAATCTTGTATATTTAGACTTTCAGAAGGCCTTTGACAAGGTGGCATACATGAGGCTACTTACCAAGTTAAGAGCCCATGGTTTTACAGGAAAGTTACTGGCATGGTTAAAGCATTAGCTGATTAGTAGGGGGCAACAAGTGGGAATAAAAGGATCCTTTTCAGGTTGGCTTCCAGTGACTAGTGGTGTTCCGCGGGGGTTGGCGTTGGGACAACTTCTTTTTACGCTCTATATTATTGATTTAGGTGATGGAATAGATGACTTTGTTGCCAAATTTGCAGAGGATATGAAGATTGGTGGAGGGACAGGTAATGTTGAGGAAACAGGAAGGCTGCTGAAGGACTTAGACAGATTAGGAGAATGGGCAAGAAGATGGCAAATGAAATACAGTGTTGGAAAATGCATGGTCACACACCTTGGTAGAAGAAATAAAAGTGCAGACTATTTTCTAAACGGAGAGAAAATCCAGAAATCTGACATGCAAAGGAGTCTTTGTGCAGAACACCTTAAAGGTTAACTTGAAGTAGTTGGTGGTGAGTCGGTGGCAAATGCAATGTTAGCATTCATTTCAAGAGGTCTAGAATACAAGAGCAGGGATGTGATGCTGAGGCTTTATAAGGGACTGGTGAGGCCTCACCTTGAGGTTCGTGAACAGTTCCTTATCTGAGCGAAGATATGCTGGCATTGGAGTGTGCTCAGAGGGTTTTCATTCCAGGAATGATAGGGTTATCATATGAGGAATGTTTCATGGCTCTGGGCCTGTACTCATTGGAATTTAGAAGATGAGGGGAATCTCATTGAAACTTTTTGAATGTTTAAAGGCCTAGACAGATGTAGAAAGGATGTTTCCCATATTGGGAGAGTCTAGGAAAAGAAGGCACAGCCTCAGGATAGAAGGGCGTCCATGTAAAACAGAGATGTGGAAAAATTTCTTTAGCCAGAGGGAGGTGAATTTGTGGCCAGGTCATTGTGTGTATTTAAGGCAGAGGTTGATAAGTTCTTGATTGGCCACGGCATCAAAGGTTATGGGGAGAAGGCTGGGGAGTGGGGCTGAGGGGGGAAAAAAGGATCAGCCATGATTGAATGGAGGAGGAGACTAGATGGGCCAACTGTTCCTATGAGTTATGGTCTTATGATTTATTGATACAACTTCAGTCAAGCAATTGGATGCAGAACTGAATAAGTATTGCATCTGCAGCCACAATTAGCTCTTTGGCTTGCACTAGGCTTACTTACAACTCCACCTGGTTGAAGGTTGTAGCCACAAAGGTTTAAAGCAGGTGCAATTCAGTTTAACACTGGGCTATTTGCAAGGAGTAGTTCTGAATAAAATGTTTTAAAGAGAAAAGCTGGATGTTACATTGCCTATTTTAGTTGCGCAAACCCATTTCTGTAAACGTACAATAGTTTTGCTCAACAGAGGACTGAGAATAATTTCCAAAGCGAATAATTGTAATGATAATGACATTCTACTTCTGTCAGTACCAAAATCTATGGAATTCAGCTCTCCCACTAGCTCTGTTTCTTTACTAGCTTGAAACTGGATGAGACAGTACTGCCAGAAAAAAGTTAAGTTTAACTGCTTTTGTAGAGGCACTATCTTTACTATCTTTTCTGTTGTCTATTTTTTTTTCATCACGTGGACATCTCAGGCAAGCCTAGGATTCATTGTCCAAACATTGTTGCCCTTGTGAAGGCTGTGGTGATCTATACCTTGAACGTCTGAAATTCTACAAAATGTGGGTAGTCCTACTGTACTGTAGTGAAGTTACAGGATTTATTCCAAAACATGAAATATTTAAACATCAGTATATAGTTTACATATTTCCTACATTTCACTTAATGGATACCTTTGCTTCTCTCCATTCTTCACATCCATTCTGTACTTGTCCCTAACTGGAAAATTATAAAATTTAGGAGAACCAAGCACAAATTTCAGAATACTACCACATAACAAACAAACATATTAGATAGATGGGAGAGTCTGCAGATGCTGGAAATCCAAAACAAGAAAGATGTAATTTTTTATTCATAGTGGAGAGGATTATAATAAGGGTAAAGGTGAAAGCAAGGTGATATTAAAAAATTAGGAATTTGAGGTAAGATAATTTTTAACATACTCAAAGGAAAATAAGTCATCACACTCTTGTGGATTTTATGTAATTATATTTAAAATGTGTTTGGTAAAACAGCCGTAATTAGAAATAAAATTATGATCAAAGGTGCTAACACCAATCTTCAGGCAATGAACTCCCAATGAATCTTATTTCTGTTGTGGATAAAGTCTCTGAAAGAGACAATAATAATTTCCTAGGCTCTAATTGTGGAGTATGAAGGAATTGTAATGAATATTTAGGTGGAAAGTCTTGCAAACAAATGGATTCATTTCTTCCAGGGACCATTGAATCTTGTTGACAGCTTTTTGGATGTGTAATATTCCCACTTTGGCAAGCTCTGTGCACCGAAGAATGAGTTGGTCTCTTAGATAAGAAAACATGGGAGGAGACGGACTTCAAACTGAGCAACAAAGCAAACAGTGATTGGGAGTTGGTCTGAATCAATATGGCAGAATGCCATGAGCAAAGTATTGCAAGGATTGGAACGAGGACCTTTTCAGTGAATGGAGCTGGGAAGAAAGAAAAAGCTAACTAATTTTTCCAACATAAGTAAAAGAAGACCAGACAGTTCAACAATGTGAACTAATGAATGATTAATGGACATAATGTGAACAGATGTTGGCAAGCCAGAACTTACTATTAGTAGTGATATGATTTTGCTTCCCATAAGCATGTATAATCCTTGATACAAAGATCTGGACATATCTTTAGTCAGAAGCAATCCACCCTTTTTCCCCTGTCTCTTGTCATTGTCAGCTATAATTCAATGTAACCCCTGCGCCTTGAGCTATGACATCAAAAAGCAACTAAAAAAGGTACAAGAAAGGAAAAGATGAAATATGAGGGCCGACTAGCCAATAATATGAAGCAGGACACCAAAAGTTTTTTCAGTTATATAAAGAGTAAAAGGGAGGTGAGAATTGTCATTGGACCACTAGAGAATGATGCTGGTGAGGTAGTAATGGGGACAACAAAATGGTAGATGAACTTTGTGGGTACTTTGCTTCTGGCTTCACTGTAGAAAACACTAGTGGTGAGCCAGAGGTCCATGAGTGTCAGAGAGCTGGAGTGAGCGCTATTGCTATTACGAAGGAAAAAGTGCCAGGCAAACTCAAAGGTCTTAAGGTAGATAAGTCACCTGGGCCAGATGGACTACATCCCAGAGTCCTGAGGGAGGTTGCTTAAGAGATAATGGATACAACGGTCATGATCTTTCAAGAATGACGTGATTCTGCCATGGTCCTGGAGGACTGGAAGGTTGCAAATGCTACTCCATTCTTTAAGAAGGGAGGAAGGCAAAAGAAAGGAAATTATAGGCCAGTTAACCTAACCTCAGTGGTTGGGAAAGTGTTGGAGTCTATTATTAAGGCTGAGGTTTTGAGGTACTTGAGACCAGCCAAGGAATCAGTCAGGTGAATCTTCACTGCAGTCCCTCTGTAGCCAGTCTGTCCTTTCGTAGGTAAGGATCAAAATTGTACCCAACACAAAGTGCAGTCTCACAAAGGCCCTATATAATTATACAAAGACATTCTTGCTATTACACTCAAACCTTTTGAAATGAAAGGCAATGGATCATATACTTTTAAATAGCTTGCTGCACCTGTATGCTTCATTTTAATGACTGGTGTACAGGGGCACATAGACCAACATTCCCAATGTATCACCATTTAAATAGTATGCTATCTTTTTATTTTCCTGACAGAAGTGGATAACCTCCATTTAACTAAGTTATATTGCATTTATCATGCATTTCTCACTCAGTAAATGTGACTAAATCATTCTGAAGCATCTTTGTGTCCTCCTCACAACTGATGCATGGTATGGTAGTGCAGCAGTTAGCATAATGGGTTGCAATGCCACCTGTTCGACTTCCACCACTGTCTGTAAGGACTTTGTGCGCTCTACCTGCGACCACCCGAGTTCCCTCCAGGTGCTCTGGTTTCCTCCCACATTCCAAAGATACTTGAGTTAGAGTAGCGAGTTGTGCTACATTGCGCTGAAAGCATGGTGACACATGTGGGCTGCCCCTAGTGCACTTCTGTGTTTGTTGTTGAAGCAAACAATGTATTTCAATGTATACTTGAATGTTTCAATATACACATGACAAATAATGTTTACCTTCACCTTTCTCTTTGTGATCTCAGCCAGCACTACATCATCAGCAAACTGCAAAGTTGCATTTGGTTCCCTCATCAGACTAGCTGATGTAAAGCATGAATATTTAGGGTCTGGATAATAGACCTGTGCAACATTATTAGTTATTGCTTGCCACCCTAAAAAAGTCTGATTTATTCCTTCTCTGTTTCCTATCTGTTAGCCAATTCTCAGTCCATACTATAGTAATGCCCCCAATCCAATTTTTTTGTTTTGTACTGTTACGTTCTCTGTAACTGGGTTGTCAAACCAGCAGAAATGGAACACTCGTTGGAGTCTGTAATTACTAGAAACTAATAAAGTTTATTAGTAAATTAAGTAATACAGTACACGAAATGCAAGGATATAAATGTAACAGGTTAGCAATGATAATATACACAGAAATATGGGAATAGGAATCAGCCAAGCTCTTGCGAAGTCTGGGGTAAATGATCAGTCTTCAAGTGAAGCAGAGTTCAGTTCAGTTTAGTGTAGTTCGAGGTAGTTGTTGTGGTACTGTTGGAGAGAGAGAGAGAGAGTGAGAGAGAGAGTGAGAGATACAGCTGAAATTTCAGGCAAACCTTCCGTTGTCTTCTTGTCCCATTGTGGTCACCGACTGTGACCTCTCCGTTCCAGGTGTGACCGTTGTCCGGTTGTGGTCACCGACTGTGACCTCTCCGTTCCAGATGCGACCGTTGTCCGGTTGTGGTCACCGACTGTGACCTCTCCGTTCCAGATGCGACCGTTGTCCGGTTGTGGTCACCGACTGTGACCTCTCCATTCCAGATGCGACCGTTCTTCCGTGGTGAACCCGTCACCCAGCCAAGGGGTGGACACACAACAGGTCCCCACCGGTCATACCTTTACACCCTGTGAGCCTGGGGCCGAATCCCGTGAATCGGTCCTCCAAACTCCCACCAGCTTGCGGGGGCACAATGCTCTCTCCAGGGTCTCGTGGCATGTCTCCCTATGTCTCAGCAAACCCACTATTTTATCGCCCCCTGATGGGGTATCACCTGTCCATCAAACACCACTTCCTGTTGTCTCAGCAGGAGTGTTAACGAGCAGTTCAGGTTCAAAGCAAATGTCCCTGGCAGTATCACCGCGGATGCCAAATTACTGAATTATGTCTCTCTCTCCCTCTCCCTCTCCCTCTCCCTCTCCCTCTCCCTCTCTCTCTCTCTCTCTCTCTCTCTCTCTCTCTCTCTCTCTCTCTGTCTCTCTCTCTCTCTCTCTCTCTCTCTCTCTCTCTCTCTCTCTCACATTAGCATTTTGGATGGCTCTCCTTTATCTCTCTCTTATTAGCAGCATCCGTTCTGCAGCTCTGCTTGGCTTCACACATAACAGTACCTTCATGTCTGATGTGCAACTTTATCAAAACTATTCAAAAATACACCATACCTTCTGGCTCTCCCTTAACTAGTCTACCAGTTACATACTCAAAAAATCTCCAGCTGATAAATTAAACACAATCTCCTGTTAATGAAGCTGTAAGCAATCTGATTCTGTTGATACTTTCTAATTGTCCAGTAAATTATTTTCTCAATAATCAAATTTAACATTTTTACAGATTTTAACATTTTAACTGATTTGGTCCTGCTTTCTCTGTCCCCCTGTCTTTTTCGAGTAATGGGGCTACATTTGCCATCTTCAATCTATTGCCACTATTCCTTAATCCATAAAATTTTGAAAGATGGCTTTCAATGTACTCTGGGATGCAGGTTAGCTGGCCTTCTGGATTTATTGACTTTCAATATCATTGATTCCTCTAGTACTATTTTATTATTAATACTATATTCCTTTAATTCTTTCATCTCTTGATTCCCTAACATTTCTGGGCTCTTATAGAGCATAGAACAGTCATAGAACCACATGAACAGGCCTTTCAACCCACAATATTTTGTCAGACTAATTAAGCAAGTAATTAAATGTCTGACTGAACTAATCCGGACTGACTACAGAATGTCTGTATTCCTCCATTCTCTGCACATTCTTGTGCCTATCTAAGAGCCCTTTAAATGCCTCTATGATCCTTGCCTCCACTACCACCCATGGCAGAGCATTCCAGGCGCTCACCGGTGTTTTAAAACAAAAACTTGTCCTACACAGCTTCTTTGAATATCACACTCAGAAAGCTTGGAGGAACTCAGCGACCAGGCAGCATTCGTGAAGGGGAAGGAACAGTCGATGAAGCCCCTCAGTGGGGCTGAGTAGGAAGTGGATGGAAGCTAGGCGAGAAAGGTTGGGGGAGGAGCACAAGCTGACAGGTGATGGGTGAGTCCACCTGACAGGGGAAAGATAGGTGGGTGGGGAAGGGCATGAGAAGCTGGGAGGGGATAGGTGGAAAAGATGAGGGCCGAAGAGGAATGAGTCCAATAAAAGAAGGCAAGAATACATTTCCTTCAGACTTATCCTCTCAGCCCTTAAAGCATGCCATCTAGTATTTGATATTTTGACTGAGAAAAAGATTCCAGATAACTAAAAATCTATATTTTATATAACTCTAAATCAAAAAATCTAAAAAACTCTATATCAATGTCTCTCATAATCTTATCAACTTCAGTCATTTCTCTCCTCTGACTCTTCCACTCCAAAGAAGATAATCCAAGTTTGTTCAAACTCTCCTAATAGCCCATGTCCTCTAATTCAGGCGCCTTTGTAAAAACTCTTCAGCACTCACTCCAGAGCCTACATCCTTCCTCTAATAGGGTGTTCAGAACTGAATCCAATACTCCAGATCTGTCGTAACTAGCATGTTTTAAAGTTGAAACAAAACTTCCCGACTCTTGAACTCTGTGTCTCATCGAATAAAAACAAACATGCCATATGCCTTCTCTGCTATCCTATTAACCAATGCAGCCACTTTTATGGAGCCATGGACCTGGACTCCAAGATCTATCTGTACATCAGCCTTGTTAAGGGTCCTGCTATTAGGAGTGTACTGTCTCTGCCCATATCTGCAACTAATCTACCGTATATCCCATTGTATTCTTTGGCAATCTTCTACACTATCCACAACACCACCAATGTTTGTAGCATTTGTGAACATACTAACCCACGCATCTACATTTTAACCTTAGTCAAACAATCAGCAGAAGTCCACGTACAAATGCCTGAGTTCCCCATTGAACATTAGAAGCCACAGATTTCCAGCTAAAATAACTCCCATCAACCCCTACCATTTGTTTTCTATATTTGTGTCCTCTTCTGTAAAGAGAGAACCAAAGTGTCTGTCTTTCATTTGTCTGTTCTCCATAATATGATCTCTTTCTCTATATAAGGGCACCGCGTATGTCGTCTTTAATCTTTCTCTTTTTACATTCTTGTTGAAAGTTCTAAAAATCCCATTTCATGTTCCTTGCATATTTACTCTTGAATTTAATTTTTGTTCTCTTAATCAAACACTTGGACTTTTATTGCTGAATTCTAAACTGCTACCAATTCTCTGGTCTGCTACTTTTACTGACAATTAATAGCTATTGCTTTAGATCAAATGTCATCCTTAATGCCTTTGGAGAGCTATTATTTGGTTGTTCTTTTTTTGTTTTCTTTTTGACTTGTCCTGCAGAAAGGAATGTTTTACTCTTCCAGTTCCTGTATTCCCTCTTAAATGTAAAATGTTTGGAGGTTTAAGCCTAACACTTGCACATGAATAAATACGGCTGATATCTTAGTAAGTTATTGAGAAATTACCTACAGGTGAAGGTAGAATTTTTCAGACGAGTGGCTGAACTGAGTTCATGTATTTTGTTATTAAAGATTCCATCTTTCTGATCCACAGTCCATATTCCAGCTTCAAATAAAGGAGGATATTCTCAAGGGGAGGGGGAAGAGCCAGAAGCCACGGTTCAAACTAGCACCAGTGACATAGGTAGAAAAGGGAACGAGATCCTACGCAGTGAGTATATAGTGTTAGGAAGGTGACAGAAGAGGAGGACTTCCAAGGTTGTGATTCCTGTACCATGGGATAGCGCAGGTAGGACTTGGGTGATAGCACAGATAAATGAGTGGCTGCAGAGATGGTGCAGGGAACTGGGGTTTCAAGCCCTTGGGTCATTGGAACCTTTTCTGAGGACAGGGAAACCTGTACAAGAGGGATGGGTTGAACTTTAACGGGAGGGGAACCAATATCCTGGCCAGAAGTTTTAATGATGCTACTCGGGAGAATTTAAACTAGCTTTACAGAGGACATTAAAAGGCAAAATCAAAATAACAGGTATGATAGGTCGTATAGTATGTGAATATTTTAATGCTAGGTGTATTATGAGTCAGGGTAATGAACTTAGAATGATGTTGTAGCCATCACTGAAACTTGGGTGAGAGAGGGGCAGGAACGCATGATTAAGGTAGCAGGCTTTTGAAGTTTTAGAAAAAATAGAGGAGGAGGTAGAATAGTGAGGGGAGCTGCCACATCTGGAGTATTGCATACAGCTCTAGTCACTGCACTACAGGAATGATGTAGAGGCTTTGGAGAGGGTGCAGAAGAGGGTTACCAGGATGCCGCCTGGTTTAGAGGGCATGTGCTATCACGAGGGGCTGGAAAAACTAGGGATGTTTTCTCTGGAGCGTTGTAATCTGAGGAGAAATCTAACAGAGGTTTAGAAGAATTGAGAGGCACAGACAGAGTGGACAGAGAATATTGGTTTCCCATGGTTCAAATGTCTAATACCCGAGGGCATGCATTGACAGTGAGAAGGGATAGGTTCAATGGACTTTTTTTAGGCACGTATTGTTTCTTTCAGCAGTGGATGGGTTTTTAGAAGATAGTAAACTAGTCATCACATTCAGGATGATATGCTTTCAAATTACGTGTTAAACCACTGAAACTCACCTTTGTCCCCCTTCTCAAACACCTCATTAAGTTTTACATCCACGGGCATCTTACTTAATAGATATAGCCATTCCAAATACATATAATGTACAGAAATCAATAAGTGAATAACACCAGAAATATGCTGAATTATAAGAGGAAATTGAAAGACTATGGAACATGAACAGGGTATACAATCTCCCTATATCTTCAACTAGCATCTTCCTAAAGTCACGAAAAAATAGAATTAAATGACTAACACACACAAAATGCTGGAGGAACTCAGCAAGCCAGGCAGCATCTGTGGAAAAGAGTACAGTCGATGTTTTGAGCCAAGACCCTTTGGCAGGACTGGAGAAAAAAAAGCTGAGGAGTAGATTCAAAAGGTGGGGAGAGGGGAGAGAAAAACACCAGGTGATAGGTGAAACCTGGAGGGGGAGGGATGAAGTAGAGAGCTGGGAAGGTGATTGGTGAAAGAGACAGAAGGCCATGGAAGAAAGAAAAAGGGGGAGGAGCACCAGAAGGAGGTGGTGGGTGGGCACAAGGAGATAAGGTTAGGGAGGGATAAGGGGATGGGCAATGGTGAAGCGGGGGGGGGGGGGCATTACCAGAGGTTTGAGAAATTGTTGTTCCTGCCATCAGGTTGGAGGTTACCCAAATGGAACATAAGGTGCAAACGCGAGGAAATCTGCAGATGCTGGAAATTCAAACAACAACACACACAAAATGCTGGTGGAACGCAGCAGGCCAGGCAGCATCTGTAGGGAGAAGCAATGTCGACATTTTGGGCTGAGACCCTTCGTCAGGACTAACCGAAAGGAAAGATAGTAAGAGATTTGAAAGTAGTGGGGGAAGGGGGAAATGCGAAATGATAGGAGAAGACCAGAGGGGGTGGGATGAAGCTGAGAGCTGGAAAGGTGATTGGCGAAAGTGATACAGAGCTGGAGAAGGGAAAGGATCATGGGATGGGAGGCCTCAGGAGAAAGAAAGGGGAGGGGGGAGCACCAGAAGGAGATGGAGAACAGACAAACAACTAGAGGTCCTTAAGCATAAGGTGGAACATAAGGTTTTGTTCCTCCAACGGAAGTGTGGCCTCGTCATGACAGTGGGTTAAGTGATTAAGGCATACACAGCAAAATCTGTGTAAATCTTCCAAAACCAACAATTCTAAACAGCACTAGAATAGTGAGAAAGTTCCTAACAATTGAGAAATGAGTGTGCTTGGCTATGTTCCTACCTCAGGTTTTAGCAGCTTGAGCTGAAAAAAAACATAATACAGTAATAATTAAAAAAAATCAATAAATATCAAGAACACAAAATTAAGAGTTCATGAAAGTGAGTCCATAAATTATGGGAATATATCAGTGATGGGATGAATGAAGTTATCCCCTCTGGTTCAAGAGACTGATGGTTGTGAGGTAATAACTATTCTTGAATGTGGTGTGGTGGGTCCTAAGGCTTCTGTACCTTCTTCCTGATGGCAGCAATGAGAAGGGAGCATGGCCTGGATGATGGGGATCCTTGATGATAGATGCTGCTTTCCTGCGACAACACTCCATATATTTGCACTCAGTAGTGGGGAAGGCTTTGCCTGTAATCGACTGGGCCATTTCTGCTACATTTTGTAGGCTTTTCCATTCAAACCCATGGCTATTTGCATACCAGGCCGTGATGCAACCAGTCAATACACTTTCCATCATACACCTATAGAAGTTTGTCAAAGTTTTAGATGACATGCTGAATGTTTGCAGACTTCTAAGAAATTAGAGGCACTGTTGTGCTTTTGTCATAATGGCACTCATGTGCTGGGCCCAGGCCAGATCCTCTGAAGTGATATCACTGAGATATTTAAAGTTGCCAACCTGCTCCCCTGATGAGAACTGGCTTAAGGACCTCTAGTTTCCTCCTTCAGATGTCAATGGTAAGCTCCCTGGTCTTGCTGACATTGAGTGAAAGTTTGTTGTTACGGCATCACTCACCCACATTTTCAGTCTCCCTCCTACATGCTGATTTGTCATCACCTTTGATTCAGCCTATGATAGCAGGATCATCAGCAAATTTGAATATGTAATTGGAGCTGTGAGACTCACAGACATAAGTATAAACTGAGTAGAGCAGGGGCTAAACACACAGTTTTATGGTGCACCTGAGCTGATGGAGATTGTGAGGAGTATGCTGTTGTCAATCCAAACTGACTGGATCTGCATGTGAAGAAATTAAGGATCGGGTTGAACAAAATTGAGGATCGGTATTGAGGTCAAAATCATGAAGCTTTTTGATTAGTTTTGAGGGGACGATAGTATTATATGTATCTTCACTGTACAGATGTTCCAGGGCTGAGTGAGAAGCCAATGAAATAGCATCTGCTGAAGACCTTTTCTGACGGTAGGGAAACTAGGACAGATCCAAGTTGCTCCTCAGGCTGGAGTTGATATGCTTGATCACCATCCTCTCTCGGTACTTCATCACAGTGGATTGAAGTGTTATTGGGTGAGTTATCGAGGCAGGTTACCACACTTCTCTCAGGCACTGGTATAACTTGAAACAGGCGGGTAGCTCTGACTGCTGATGCAAGAGGTAAAATATATTGGTGAACACTCCAGCCAGTTGATTAGTAAAGGTCTTTAGTACTCAGCCAAATACCCTATTTGGGCTGGCTGTTTTCTGTGGGTAGACCCTCATGAAGCATGCTCTCTCATTGGCTTCAGAAACTGAAATCACTGGGTCATCGGGGGTTGTGGGAATTCGTGAAGGTGCCTTCCTATTTGATGGTCGTAGCCGGCATAAAAGACAATGAGGTCATCTGGGAATGAAATCTTGTTGTCACCTATGTCAACTGGTTTCAGTTTTAGGATGTGATAGCACTGAAGCAGTGACACAGCTGGCAAGCATCCTTCAGTGATTCAAGCTTGGTCTGGAATTTCGACTTCGCACGTGAGGTGACTTTCCGGTGATCATATCGAGACCTTTTGTATTTAACTTGGCCAGCAGACCAGAATGTCACTGGCATGGCTCTCAGCAGTCTGTGGATCTCGTGGTTCATCCAGGGCTTCTGATCGAGAGTGAAGACATACACATCTAAGACTGTTTTTATAAAGTCCCTGACAACTGTGGTATATTGGTCCAGACACCCTGATGGGTCGTTGAATACGGCCCTGTGCACTGACTCGATGCAATCCCTTAGCAGCTCCTCTGCCTCCCGTCACCACCTCTTTGCTGTCCTTGTCTCTGGAGCCTTCCTCTTTAACCTTTGCCTGTATGCGATTAGGAGGACAGCCAAGTGAGCAGATTTCCCGAAGTATGGTCTGGGCATGGAATAGTTGGTATTCCTAATCGTAGTATACCAGTAGTTGAGTATTCAGACTCTTGATGCTGCATGTGATACGTTGATGATAGTTAGGCAGAAATTTCCTCAAACAAGCCTGACTGAAATCCCCAACAGTAATTTGAAAGGCTTTGGGATAGGCTATTTCTTGCTTGCTGATGGCACTCAATCGATCGAGTGCCTGCTTAACACTGGCGGTATGGAAACTGTGGTCGGGATCATGGAGGACCAGTATTGGCCATTACTTCATTTTAGCCTGGAGAAAATCTATGACTTCTAAATGTAAATTGTTGAATGAAAACGGAAGTAAGCTGAAACAAAACTGACATACAAAAAATTTGAGAGGAACTTCAGAAATCGAATATAACACCCCCGATTATTTTGTTAAATTGTGCATGTGAGGTTCAAACAAAAAGCCATGCGTCATATTATAAAGAATGAGTCAATGCCTCTTCATAAAGACATCATTGAAGTCTCTTTCATACAGCCCTTAGAGATTAATGTTCATATCATGTCACTTTTTTGTGTGATCTTTTCTGCTATTTCCTCCCTCTTCTCATTTCTAGTTTCCATAAAGACAACAAAATAACACCACCTTCATACAGCCTTAATTCTGCTGGGAAGTGCAAAGTGCTTCATAACGAACAATTTTTTTTATACTTGAAGTGTAACAAAAATTAAATAAACGTATAAGCAATTAGTCTTAATTAAAAAATGGTAGCTTGTGTATTTTAACTTTCATTTCCTCAATGTAATTTCTAACCATGACTTCTATCCTAACTGCTCTTAACTTCCATTTACTTTACTATATTTTAGAACTGTTCAGTGCTATTGCCAGTTTTCATTGTAATTGTTTCATTAGAATTGACTGGTTGCCAAACTCTGTCTGAATTAATTGACAATCTGCTCCCCTACTGTACTCTCCATGATCTTAACTGCACATTCTCACACACAACTGACAATTCTCGTCAGTATCAACGACCTGATGAAGGGAAACTGAAGATCTGGACCCTGTTTCAAATACTCCTTTTGATTTTTTCTTAATGTAAGCTCATTTATGGAAGAGGTTGCTATTGCAACAGTTGACCTATCATATAACTTAAGAGATCTTTATGTCTGTTAACAATTTGCTTTGAGGATTAATACAGCAACGGAACTGTAAACACTAAGCAGAATGATCGAATCCATGGGGAGAACAAGGGAGGTGTTCAGTTTCTTTCTTCCACTAGAAATATTGACTTCTCATTGCCTTCAAAAGCCACAGTGATCTCAGAGCTTTCTTATCGAGCTTTTGCATTTGTATCACTTTGGTTTATAATTGAAATGTATTTATAATACAATTTGCAGCACAGAAGTAGGTCTTCATGGCCTATAAGCAATTTTACACCTCAGATATATTCTCCCACACAAGTGGACTCAATGCTAATAACGTGCTTTTATTATTTTCCCCACCCTGTTCTTATCTCACT